>NW_008824791.1:6710728-6755399 GCF_000699105.1 Pygoscelis adeliae
CTTACCCTCTCTCATTTGCCTTCCTTTGCTTAGTCTGCCAGCTGGGCAAGACACACTAGACCTGCTAGATGGCACAGATCTGTTTATGGTAGAATACCAGGTAGCTCACACCACCCCCTCTCCCCTGCCCCAGGTAGGAATCAGCTAGTTTAAGTTACAGTAAAAGCGAGATGGTTAAAGAGCATATGCTTGTGCAAATACCATGAAGCACCTAACGCACCATAACTTTTTTGGTACACATTTCCTTAGTTACAATTCTGATATGAGACAGGAAAGCTACCCTTGACAAATCTGCATGCGTTTCAGCAAACAGGCAACACATATCAAACTTCAGAATTTTTTTGGCACCGACAGCAAACATAACCAATAAAATATTTAAGATCATTTTCCTAAAGAAAAATCTGAGAATTGGAAGGGCTCATCTTCCAGTGATATTTGTCTTGTATTACATGGGAAACAGTGACTATGCTAGCATATGCTTACTGCTGAAATCAAGAGGTTCTGGGCATGCTTCGTGGGGCAGCCCATGTGCATTTTCTAGTAACAATACACTTGCTAAGTTAGCTACGTTCATATCACTGATAATTCTAACAAAGTAAAAAATGACAAATCTCTCCCTGAAGTTGGAAGAAGCTATAAGTGTTAAGCACTACAATCTGATTTTTCTACATGCACAGCCAGCAAAAGTTATAGTAATTAAAGCATGGTGAACATGTGAGCTTAGAGTGCATCTCAGTAGGCATATGAGGCATGAAAGGTTCAAACCTTGCTTTCATCTCTTAAGGATGTTTTCAAAAAAGAAAGATAGAATAATTTGCTTTAAAATACATTTCCCTTACACTTATTGAGTACTTAAATTTTCAGAAAAGAAAAAAACTTGGCACCTTATCTGCCTTATCTCTGCTTTCCTCACTTCTATTCGACTATTTCATGACCATATCTCCTTACCCTCAGAAACTAAACTAGGTGCCTTTAGAATCCATCAATGCTTCATGCTTCAATAACCTTTCCAGTATTTTTTTTCCACACATTTATTACTCTATATGTAAAAATGTTTCACTAGAGCTGTATTTTTCTCAACCTTTCCTAATCTGTTTTGATTATTTCCCCCCCTCCTTTCTTCCTGCAAGAATAAAGAGTTCATTTAACATTAGCCATCCTCTCCCTAAATATATGTTTCGCTAAAAATCACTGTAAAATATATTCTTCTTTTTCAGTCAAAATAAGCCTCTTAATCTTTCTTCATAAATTAAATCTCTGAAGCCTGGTATTATTTTTGTTTCTTCTCTTTGACCACTGAAGAGAAATTATCTACAAATCAGTACTGAAAACTTCAGCCTGGGATTTGGTTTAAACATCGCTTCCAATAAATTAAGAATTCTTTCTTTTGAATGTGGATAATGCTCAAGAGCATTTCTTTTTCCAGCCACAGTGCTATGTTCTTTATATTGATTTTGCACTCCACCAGGCAGGCAGAGAGAAAAAACACTGCCATTTTCTTCCAAACTGCTGCAGCCCATTACCTCTCAGTTAACTATCTCATAGGAAAGAAACATTTAAAAATATATTTAGCATAATTATCCCTGTACCACCCTGCCAAAAAAGAAGGAATTTTGTTCTTATGGGAACCTTCATTTTCAACACTCATTACAGCTTTATTTCATCTTCAAGGAAGTTTCTGTATCCCGAGTCTATTCCAAAGAATGTAAATATTACAATTTAAAAAGTCATAATGCAGTTTTGTAATCTAGAAGCAGCTGTAACATGACACATTTGCCCTGGAGCTTTGATTTGATGACACTCTACAAGAAGTTCCAGTTGAGAAACAGTTAACAGCAAAGAAACTGTGTTTCTATGCATGTTAGTACAATAGGTCTTTGATCGTGATCAAGCCCATGGGCACTACCATTATATAGATATTAAATTGCATCCACAAAATCATATAGAGATGGTTGCTAAGCAAAATATTCAGAACAAGGAAATGCCAGACTCAAGGCAGCCTGTAAAATCCAGTTCTTGTATATTATGATACAATTCCTAATTAAACAGTAAAATATTACCTTTCACCATCAGGACTCCTACATATTACAGTGAACAAGTTCACTGCGAACTTATTTTCATCCTTATGTTGACCGCATAGCCCTATACTTTAAAACACAAACCAGTATCTAATTAGCATCTGGTATATGAAATAATTACTTTCTTCGTGAACATTTCTACTGTGTTCCACTGATGTATTTAAGGAATTCACAAACACCATAAATTTATCTTCAAACTCCTTTTATGGAATTGAATATTATTCTTGAATCTGTCTTACAGTTGTGTTCAAAGTCTCGGTGTCTGCCAACCAGGTGGAGCAGCTGCAGAGAAATTCACCTTAATCCAACACTCCCAAGTCTAGACCTATTCAGTACTGAAAGCCTCCTTCATGAGCCACGGCCATCAAAACTAGAAATCCTCCATGTCGGTGCTTATAAGATGCCTGCATGATTAACTGCTTATATGTGTTGATTATCTCATTTTGCCTTCATTCATTCTCTATCTCATTATTTAATTGCAATGTCATGGATGATTTGGTCTTGTTTTATATCAAATACCAGAAAACAAAATAATCTCAAACACAGAGCATTCGAAAATAAGTCTTACCGCAGAGCTCTCTTGAAGTTATATTCTGGATAGTGAAAAGAACTGTATCAGTCACAATAGATAACAACATATTCATATAAATTCAAAGCACTCCCTTTCCAAGGATTTTGAAATATTTTTGAGCTTTACTGGATCACTCTTCAAGACATAGCTATAGAGACAGTATACCACCCTTCTAACCAAAGATGAAAGAAGCATAAACACATGCCATCAGTTTCCACTACACCGTACCATTGTAATCACTATTACTTTAACACTTGACTTTGCTTCAATACCTCCATTTGCAATGTAGCTGTTGCTACGCTGACAATACACCAATACCAAACAAGCAGGCAGTACCACCTACTGCCTGTACTTCAGTTTGCTGATTTTTCTACCATTTTTTAATTAATAATTTCTAAAAAAGGACCTAACATGAAACTGATACTGCATTATGTTAAGTAAACAGCTTTTATTTTCACTTTTGCTTTTATCTCACAAAGAAAAATGCACATGTATGGGTACATTGTAACAAATCAGTTATTGTTGGAAACTAGCCAACAATTCTAAACTAAATGGAGGTAAATTCCATAAAGGGAATTAGATAACTGGATTTTGGGGTACTGACAGCACTTTACTACCCACTAATAGTGTTATGGATTCACGGATGTTTAAAACAAATGAAAATAAATAAACCAAATAGCATTACTTTTTAATGCACAATGAACAACTGAAGATATTCTCATCTTCCATTAGCTTACCTCTTCCCCATAATGCCCTCTGTTTTTACATAGATTCTGAGGAATTTCATGTGTGTCACTGAAGGCGTTATCGCTCCCAGCTATCTTGCAGAAAACTTGGAGGGACATGATTGTCACAACTGAACAGGCAGCCGAAGTGGATGTGAATCTGCTTCTCAAAGCACCGTTCTTTGGTATATTAAACTGTATTAGCCAGCATGCTCCCCTGTGGCAGTAACCCCCAGGAAACAGCTAGATGCTAGCAATGGATGGTGGCACTTTACATCATCACTGCTAAAGCCATCAGAATTCACAAGTTAGGATCGTTAGTCATGCTATCAACAGCTATGCTGAGCCACGTTAACTTCCTGTGACCAAAGGCGGCGGCATCAGGACCTAGTGAAACTGTGCTGGACTTAGAGAGTCTGGGATCTACGCTTGGGTCAGACGATAACCTCCAACACAGCTACAGACAGGTAGCCTTACTTCACTTTGGTTTGGTTTCTTCTCGCTCCCTCTGTCTGTCTTTCTAGTTTAGATGGGTTCAGTTATTGAACAGTTCTTGTTCTAGAAAACATTCTACCGAAATGCTTTGGTAAGTAAAATGGATCACAGTTACATTGGGCAAAAACAGTAGAGTTTGGGTGGTGGGGAGTTGCAGGGTGACCCATGAGGAAGGAAGCCATGAGTTGCTCTGTGCCAGTCACAGCCAGCTCCAACACCGGGACAAACACACCAACATGGCCAGAACTGCTGCCCACGGCACCCCAGCACTCGCATGTGCGAGTGACAGCAGCCACCACAAGGGCAGAAGACACGTGGGGAGAAGTTCTTGGAGAGAAAAACTAGGTAGACGCTGAAAGACGCTCTGGGAGACACACAGAGGGGAAAACTTCAGTTAAAGGAGGCACTTGGGGACATCTAAGAGATTCCGGGGGTATGCAAGAGAGAACAAAAGAGACTCCAGAAGAGAGAAGGCAAAGGGAGATGCCTAGGGGACCCTGCAGCCATGCATTCAGGCTGAGCACATTACAGCAGAAATCCTTATGCTGACACACGCAACTTCTCTGCCAGACCACCATCTCTCCTGCAGGGCACTGAAATCCTTTAACTTGTAAAAGTGAGCATATGTGATTAAAGTGTTTTGGCATCAGTGCCCATTTAGTCTCCACATTATCAATGTGGTCTTAAACCACAGCATACGCTCTGAAATACATGGAAGTCCATCTTTTAGTATTGGTCAGACTATTTCTATAGGACATAGGTTTTCACCGACATCCTTATTACAGAATGGGAAGATGCAACTTTCCCCCATTTTAATTAGTTACTCTTTCTTGAACTACACCTCTACCTGTATGGTAAATGTAGCTTTTATGTACTGAAAAGGCCTTTGTTCTGACACACTGATCATTCTGATGTCTTATGGGCCTGGGGTGTACTTCAGAAACAAACATCTGGCAAGTTTCAGTTTTCTCATGACAGAGATCCTGTTGGCATTATCATGCAGCTAACATGGGTGTATTCCCTCTAGATTTCAAGTTGTCTCTGGAGATCAGTGTACTTGTATGCTTCACTGTTTAATATTATTACCCATTGAGACTGACTTTTTGCAGGTTCTTTCAGTCTATAGAACCAAAATGTGAATATAATGCCTACCTGAAACATGCTCAGGCTGAAGACTGCCTGCATACCGTATTCATTCAAAGATACAAGTTTTACACCTTTCTCACAGAAAATTCTTGTATTTGAAGACCTAATTGGAAGAAACCCCATTCTGCCTAAATACTTACAGGTGACGCACTAAAGAAGATTGATTTTAAGCCTTCCCCAGAATTATCTCCTCTGCAAGAGGAGCCTGGCCCAACACTACTGTCATATCACGTCAGTGAGCGAGTCCTAGAATCAGAGGAAATAGTTTCCAATCACATTGAGGCCTGAGCAAATAAGGAAGTATTTGAGAGGCCCTAAGGCATATCCCTTACATAAGCTGATCCCTGAGTCATATGTTACTTGGAACAACCCTGCCTGAGCCCAGCTTCTGCCCCTAGGATAGGGAAATTGGGATCAGACTCTTTGCTGTTATCACACATTCTCTGCTTCCTATGGCCCACAAGTCTTGCTGTAGCCCAAAGTGGATGCAGAATATAGGAAGTGTCAAAGCAGCCAAAAGCCTCTCCTTCCCTACCTCTATTTCTGCACTATGCAGACTAACACAGAGTGCAGGGGCAGCACTTTAGCTTTATCTAGTTACCCTGCCTTTGAGATTTGTTACTTATTTGGGGGGGGGGGGGGGGGGGGGGACAAACGGGGGGGGCCAAAACAAAACAACCCCCCCCAACCAAACACACAAAAAAGCCAAAACAAACAAGCCAAAAACTTCAGTACACATTCCCCACAGCAAAATATTTGGACTATTTTAAGTTAAGAGTGAGAGGAAGAGGAAAGATAGAAGGGAAAGCCAAGACTCAAAACGGAAAATGGTAGAAAGAGTGAGTATGTAAATTCAAATTATTAAAACTTTAGAAATGCAAGGGGAAGGATAAACCTTAGATTTTAGCTGACAGGAAGAGCTGTTCCCTAATTCCATCAGGGCTGTGAAAGTAAAGTCCCCAGAACATCTGAAATAGGTCCAACCAACCACCAAGACAGCTTTCTGGCAGTTGAAACAGCAGCAGATGGGGAAAGGGCAACATCTTTCAAAACTCAGGACGAGCCTCTCAGGTCAACAAGAGTTCATAGCTGACTTGGGCAAAGCCAGGCTTACTTCCTTTGTTCTGAGCTTCCTCTGCTAACTGCTCACTAAAAGCATGAAAAATATCAGTGCAATTCTTATAGAAGTGGTATGGTTATCTAGTTGAGCTGAGAAAATGCCCTGGCTAGCAAGTTACTCCCTTCAGGCATATTTTCCCAGAATATACTTGATGCATAAATTCACACTCGGACATTTACCTGATTACAAATAGTTGCTCATTATTAGAATACAGATTTTGATTAGAATAAAATTTCATACATACCTGTCTCTGGGTGGGTTCTACACAACTATGTTAGTTTAGATGAGCAGCACTTTCTTACAACAAATCTGATCATTCCCACTTATAATGCTTTGGTTCATATCTTACAGCAGTCTTGAAAGGCACAAATAGATTCCTTTAAGCTGAAACTACACTAGGTGTACTCCAAGAACACCTCTAGCACTCTCCAACCTCTGACAGGTGCTTCAGTCCACAAGACTAAGGCTAATGCAAAACCAAGCTTTCAAAAAGGCACGCAGCATGGGTGTTGGGTCCTCAGCACCAGCTGTTCCAATCTACAGCTCCCTTCCTCTAATACCACACTACTTGCTAACACAGAGATGGCCTTTGATTTCACACCAATAATGTGCATATATTTTTAGTTTGGTCTTTCCTACATGGTGTTAGAGATAAGCTTTCAGATTTCCACCTCCTCACTTAAAACACATGCCCTGTTCATTACAGTTAAAGTACACAGTACTGGAAAAATGCAGACATAGGCTTTGTGATCACCAACGGAAGACCCATTTCCCCAAACTAAACCAGGACATTATTCATAAGGAACTTGCTAATAAAACTAATTCACCTTGGATTATATTAAAAAAGGGTTTTTTTTAATTTCTATTCAGGCACTTTTCTCATAATACATTCAACACAATTTAATTGCTAATAAGACATCGGACAAGCTATGAAAAGGCTGTACCAACTAATTTGCATCAAAACATATAAATACAAAACAAATAATTTAAATCTGTCTGGATGAAGGTTTAGGAAATTATGGAATATCTTAAATTCTGGCAGCCCCTCCAATTTCATCTAAGTGGCTGTTTTTAACTATTTATGCCAGTTACAGCCTGAGAAAATTCTCCCCTTTTCCTCCAGGAAGACCCATTACAAACCGTTGCCCAGTGACAACCTTCCTGCTCCTGAACTAAATCATATTAAAAAAATGTTCCAACATTTATTGTCTGGAGTCCACAATTGACATTCTGCACTCGAGATGGGCATGAATCAAATCATGCCCATCATTACTCTAAAATCATTATGCTGAAATTGGTAGTTTCTTGAACGAGGTATACTACTAACACACATTCTATTAGTAAGTTACTAAGAAAGTCAACCTACCTGACCTGGACAGCAGTGCAAGTGCTCAAACATTAATTTCTCAAGCTCACTAAGAAAAAAAAAGGGAGTGAAGAATTGTCAAGAAAAAAACCAAACAAAAAAACCGCACCACCACCACCACCCTGTAAGACTGAATAGATTGATTGCGTTTAAGATGATGAGAAAGTAAATCTGAATCTCTCTTCCTCATGCTTTGCAACAGTATTTGTTACATTCTCATGCACATTTTCATTAGAAAAGCTAACTGCTTTTTCACTGATGATTTGGATACTTTCATTTGTATTATTTTATAAGCATCCCATTGACATTCTTGTATAATTTGTTTTGCATGCAGATAAACCAGGAATGAAATAAAATTTAGTAAAAAAGTTCTCACCAGAAAGTTCTCTAGAGACCTACTATTATCTTCTCTCCTATCTTACCATTTATAAACCTCAGACCAAAGATGTGTTTTATACCAGTCTGAAGTCAAAAAAATTTGCAATTAGATGGACAAGTACAGAAGAAATGTGGCAGAGTTGACATCATGCCTTCATTAAAACACACCTGCATTTTGTTTTTTATACGATACATGAAGAGATAGTTACTTTCAGCTCATCATCTGACCTTTGTTGCTATGGTGTCAAGCAAAGAAAGGAAGCATCTCAGCCAGCAAGGAACCGTTTAAACTTCCACAGGTTCCAGGCAACACCTTGAAAATGCAGCCAGAAATTACAAGCACTGGCTTCTAGTCATGGAGCTCATCTGACCTCTTTGGAAAGCACGGCTAAATAAAAAAGCATTCATTATCTGCATTTTCCACTTACCATGGAAAAAAGAAAATCTAGATGCAAAAAAGAAAATCTGGATGCTGAGCAGGTTTAGATATTTCTTTCAGAGAGTCTATGAGTTTTTCATATACAAAAAAGTAATAACTCTACATTATTTACTTTTCTTAGATTTGCCTACTGATACCAACATCTAATCCCTCATCTCTAGAAACATTATCCATTAACTGCTTCAGTTTACAAACTGCTTAAATACTACCCTTTAGGAACGCCGGTAACAACCAGGCAGAAGTATGCAGCAAGCTAATAGTCATATGGTGTGTACATCATTTGGCCACTGTATTTGAGAGTAAAGGCAGCAAACATTTGAAAAACTTTACAGGAAGTTCTAGCAGTAACAGCATTTCTTCCTCCTGTAAGGTCACATTATACATTCGCTAATTCACAGTTGTCAGGGAAAAAAATAGCACTCTCCGTCCAGATTGCCTGGTAAAGCATGAGTGAGGGGAAAAAAAAAAAAAAAAAATCTAGGTCAACTCTCAACTCCAAAGAACCTTTTGAATAATGAAAACACAGACTAATCAAAATGGAAGCAACTCCACAGGATGTCAAAATATAGTTATATATAGTCTGCAGTAAAGACTGTCTTGCTAAGCAATTTTTATTTTCCTTGTAGTTCATATTCCCATTAGACTGTCTATTAGACATCCTGGTGGATGAACAGCCACGGGCATACACAGAATTGTGTTATTCACCTCAGACTCCCCCCAGCTGCATGTGTTACTTTACCAAAACACGTTTACATTTACTAGTATGCAGTGGTATAACTGACAATCAACTGACAGGTAAGCAGCTTGTGAAGACAAAGATGCTTGCTTCAATGAACTGTGTTTCAAGGTATTTTGTGTGGGTCAAACTATGGTTTCAGAGACAGAAGAAGGTAGGTACACACTTGCTTGTTCTTTCTTCAGTAACTTCTGTCCACACAAAATCTGGCAGTATTTGAGTATGTCTACATTTCAGATGTAAAAGAGTTAATACTTGTTTTCTAGCAGACTATTGCAGCATTTTCTTTCTAATTTGAAGAACTATATGATTGTTAAAAGAAGCATCTTTACTAAACTCCTTTGAATACATTTATCCTTTCTCACAGGAAGAGGCTGTAAGGATCATGGGACTTTAACAAGTCACCCAGAAGGTACTGTGTGCTTCTGAAGGACATGTTTTCAGGCTCTCGAAGGACACTTTTTCAAGCTCCTGAAACATACCTGGCACTACACAAACAGTGGAAAAAACCCACCTGCTCTGTATATAAAGCATTATTCTTCATATTTTCAGTACCTTAAAATCTAGCTATTGTGGCCCTATTATTTCAATTTCTGAAATGCAGATAAAGTGTGGAGGATAAAAGGCTTTCGCTAGAAGTGGTTCTTTTTATTTTATAGTTGATGTTCTGCTGTCAAAGACAGAAATAACCATTTGTGTTTAGCAATGATGACAACTACATTAAGTGTCACAGCTTAAAAACACACACGGAACACCACAGCATACTCTCAGATTGTCGCTACAGAACTCATCCCCCAAGATCTTAAATCATCACCACTCACTTGTGTCATTTTCAGAAGCCTTAGGGAAAATAATAATAATAAAAAAAAAATCAGACTTTTCCATCTACCATATCCACATTTTATAAGTGATTACAAATTATTGATTGATAAGAGTGCCCTCAGTCTCTCCCTTTGTTTACAGAAAGCAGCATAATAGTAAACTGAGGATGAAGAAAAGCAGAAGTTGAACAGGAATGATGAAAGGGGATTCAACTTAGAAAATCCTGTGGACCAATAATGAAGACTGCCACCTTCATGGGTGACACAGACAAACTGAAATCTGTTCTCTCCCAGACTTAGACCCTGAGTTTGGTACAAAAATTTTCATGTTTCAGGAAAATATGATGAGTAACAGTACTCTGATACGAGTCTTTGCATTTTGCCAGAGAGCAAAAATAATTCTTTAGACCAATGAGTAGGACCCTGCTGGGGAATGGGCACTTGATCTGTAGCTGCACCTACATTGCCTCTCCATTTTGTCAGCTGAAATATGAAAGCTGGAGGTGAGCCACATTTCATCTTTCTCTCCACCCTCCCTTCCAGGGGTGCTGCTCTTTTCTCTCTTAAGCAAAATCAAGCTAGCTGGAGTGTAAGATCCGTGTTGGCTTATGGTTCTCAGGAAAGGAATTTTGTTGAGATAAACTAATTGTTACTCCAAAGACATCAAGAAAGGGAAGCAGCAGCAGGTCCTAACCCCTCTTTGTACTAGGGTGTGTCAGGTACCAATCCCAGAACTGCTGTGCGCTAAGTCTGCCTGGGGATAGTAAGAGAAGACAGACACCATTAGCCTTTGCTGCAATGCACAGAAAACTCATTTATGCTGTCTAACGTCACTACTGTCACAATAACATTTTGGCATCAATGTGTAGAAGAATCAACTACAATAACCCATCCTGAAAACACAGACGTGTATTAAAAATATACAAATGCATATTGTACTGACATGTTCTGCATTCACCATGTCTGAAACTCCAGCCCTTCTTTGACACGTAGTGTTCATTCCAGTAACATCTGTGGATTTTTTTTCTCCAAAATAAATTTTCAGTAAAATTTTAAAAAAATGATCTCTTTAATACAAAACCACCCATGTAGTACATATAGGGTACAAACACTAAATGTGTGAAGATGTATATTACAAAAAGCTTTCTGGTGCAAATTGTGACTATAGAAGAAAAAACTAAGCCATATCCTATAATTTGATATTACAGTTGGAAAAAAAAACAAAACCAAACATAACACTGTAATACAATCTTAATATGTGAAACACAGAACAGTAACAAGGGCAAACATCTTTGCCAAGGTTATGGGTCAGTTCAGAGCAGCATTAAGCAAAGAAATAAATGCAGACATGAGAGTTTAACTAAAGCACATCCCCAGGTTTTCTGTGTTTCATGGCATGGGTAATTTATTTTTAAGAGTGTTAATTCTCTAGAAAGAGAAAAAGACCAAGCCAACAGTAAATCTTCCACTTACTCCAGCCATGAAGGACATGAACCTTAAGAGTTCTTGACCAGACCACAGCTTGTGGCACTAAGTTTCCTTTAAATCTGAAGCTCATTCTCTTTAAGAACCGTTCCATAAGCAGAACAGTTCCATAAGAAGGAAAGCTGAATAGATTTGTTAGTGCTGCTTGGCTGGTTTGGGTGGGGGTTTTTGTGCTTTTATATCTCAATAACTATATTCCTATAGCATGCATAAAATCATAGCGGGAGAAATCTGTTCTCCAGCAAAGTAGTTTTTCAATAGTTTTGCAGTGCTATGGTTATGCACAAACATAAGCATTCAGATAGAGTTGGTGGGTTTATTATTTCGTCTCCTGGTACCGTAATTTCTTTCAGCATAAAGAGACTAATTTTCTTCAAATATGACTTCATTGTCATTCACATAACAAGCTAAGTTGATTTAACAAACTCTGCTTAATCAAAAATTAAATTATTCAGAAGGGCAAAAGAATATATAGTGTACAGGGTCTATTCCTACATCAGCAGCAACTGCACCTCCAACAAGGTCAGAGAACACTCTTCCAGAAAACAGAAGCTACGTGCTAAACCATTTACTGAGAGTACACTGATTATTACAGATGTATTCAGTATTAATAAAGTATCTGACAGCACTTTGTTTTCTTCACCAGTGACATTGTCAGAAATGGAAAGTCAGTTTAATAAATAAAACAGAATTGTTGGGGAGCATCTATGGCACAAATTAAAAAGGTGCTTTTTAAAAAAAATATTATTTCAGCACTTATTTGGCCCTACTTCCTTATGTTGCTGGCTTGGCTAATTCTGCCCTTAGAGGTTTCTTCCATGCATGGTGTTTGGTCTTTTACCAGAGCCAGCAGGTATGTGATGCATTTGGCAGGTATAAGACTCAGAGGATGTAAAATTTGGAATCCTTCTTCCCCTGCCCCCCAAAATTATAGGTCTGCTGATCCTTCCTTGGCAAATATTTATCTTGTTTGGCATTTTATCACTGGTCAAAACAATAAAAACTTCTCACAGGCCCAGCAAGTCTTCTGTGATACTCGTGGCCTTTTTGCTACTGTATCTTTGCACCTCATGCAGATATGAACCCAAAATATTATGGATAAGATTTAATCCCTTTTAGAAAGTCATGAATTTTTGGTCTTCTCTGTCACTTTGAACAGTGGCAGACCAGAATACAGATCAAAACTTTTTCTTCTATGGGTTACAGAGCTTTAGCTACTAAATATTTGTCTATTAAAAAGACAGGTTGCCTGCTCCTCCTGTTGCATCCTATGTTTCCTCACTTAACTGAAGTCAAATTTACAGACCTGCGATCTCCTAAATACAGTTGAGAGTAGCCTTAGGATATTGGAGGCTCAAGCCATTAGAATTTGTTACCACATCATCACAGGATAATAAAAGAGAAAGAAAGCAAAACCAACTTTGCCAAGCCACGCATGCACAAAAACCATGAAGCAGTAATGAGCTGTAAGTAACTTGACCTCACTTTCCCCGAGGCTCATTTTCTATTGTGGGGGAAATAGTTGTCCATCTATTTGGAATTCATTGAAAGATTAGGGCCAAAACACTCCACAGTCAAGACAGGGACACTAATCCTATCCAACTCATATATCACGCACAGTTAGCAATCGTTTCTTTGGCCTTTACAAACAGGTCTGGCTAGAAAATGAAGAAAAATGATTTGAATGAAAAATTAAGAAAATTAGTTTCTGGCAAACATTTTATACTCAAGAGATCTAGTTTACTTTGATAAAATTAAATTTTAAATACCACCTCTTTTCAAAAATGAATTGGTTCCTATGGAGGCAACAGACCTAGAGGGATGTCCTTGAAAGGACAAGACATACAGATAGGGGTAAAGATACCATCTGTACACTACATGAGACATTGTAAACATCTTTCAGTTTAATTATATATTTTACTGCCGATACTAAAAATAAAGATGATATGCAGAATATTAAGCTTACTGAAAAAGAAGAACAATTCTATTTTATCTAATCATATATCTTTTACATATTTTGTTTTGCTTTCTCCAGGAATGCTCGTACAAATCATACTCCCCAAAAAGCTAAAAAAAAAAAAAATTAAAACAAGAGCTTTATCAGAGACTATATATCCTACCTGTTTAAAATTCTGGCTAAATTAATTTCATTGATCTTGTACAATGATATCTGGTGAGGTGAGACTTCCGCTTTTGCCTTTCCACAGCGTTTGGACAGCAGACACAAACACAGGAGTAAGGAACAGTGCACAGTGAATTACAAGAGACTATGTTGCTGGTGAGAAAGATAGTTAGAAGTGATGCATCTTCCTCCCTTCCACATACTCCACAGAAGTTTGGTGACTCAAAGCCGAGGAGCACTGCATACATCCTAAGGCTTTCAATAATTCAGTATCATGCAGTATCTAGCTCAAAGGCAGACCTTAGCAAGATTCATGGACTTGCTCTGTCCTACCCATTCCTTTTCAAGAGTTCAGTCTACAATGTAAAGATACTTTTTACAGAGCAACCTCAACAGACTCTGCTCTACAAGCTGTGACAACCGTTCATTTCTATTCAAACGCTGCTATGGCCAGTTCATCCAGCTATTAGAATACTCAGCATAAAACAGATACCTAGACCTTGGAGCAGCAATAGAAATCCAGGTTCTCGCCGCTCTGGTTGCACAGTTTAAGGGGTGACCATTACAATCTTTTTTCTTTCCTCCCCTCTGATCCGATGACCCTTGAGTTTAAAGAAGCCATTTAAGTGGCCCCAGTCTAGTACTATCTGTAACATCTGTCAAGGCTTGAATCCTGGATGTTTCGCCTCACCAACTATTAGGATACTGTAACAAAAAGAGATGCAAAGATCTCCCCTTTTGTGTTTAAGAAAAGCAACCAGACAACCAAAACCTCAAATCATTGGCAGCAATAACATAAGAGTTCATTGTCAGGGGAGCATTCCATACTGAGAATCCTGGAGAAAGGTATATCCAATAATGTAAAACCACATCCCTAGAGAACAGCTGTGTACAGAAGTTTCCTGCCTGTTGATTTTACCATTCCAAGGGCTGAAGGGTGGGAGACGTTAAACCACAGGGACATTCACAGTCCTGGTTTTCCCTTACCTGACCTAGACTACTTTCGTCTTTTTTTTTTTTATTATTATTATCATCATTATTTTGAATGCTAGGATGAAGTGTTAGTAATACTGTACCGTGAAGCAAAAGGAAAAACTGTGGGAGAGATTACAAACTTCTCCCCAATGACTTGTTGCACTACACTCTTGTTGCTTTTCAGCCTGGAAAGGTACTATAAACTTATTTGACAAGTAATCTGTGTTGTAGAACATGGATAAAGAAAATAAAAAAATATTTTTAAATAAGTAAAAAAAAAAAGACACCTATCTACTGCAATTTTATTTCCCCCTTGCCCCCTGAGATTCACATGATTCATGCAGTCAGCAGCATATTATAAAACTACATGAGGATAAGAAAAGCTAGTAGTATCAACCAAATAGCCCATGCATATTTCTTGAAGAGTGATGAAGTGTATTTATGAATAAAAACCTTGCTTCATTGGAGTAAGCATGTTCTTAGAAACTAGGTCAAAATCTATTCATGTTGACACACAGCAGCAATTTTCTAAGGCTGGAAATATCAATGCCTATCTTGATTTGTAAATCTCCAGGCAAACTGGTATCCATAAACAGGTATCAAGGCCACTGTGTGAACTTCAGAACTCTCAGGAATCGAGTGGCAGCAGTGATATATTCCAGCAGAAGAAAGAAAAAGTTAAGCTAATACATTTCAGTTATGTGTATTTACCCTTTTGATTTGTCCGTAAGTGACAATATGATACGTATATTGTCATCAGACTATAAAATAATAATAAAAACTAATGATTTTGTTAATTTTGGACTTCACTGCTTGAGGGGAAGGACATCTAGTATAATCTGTTTATACTTATATATGTTTGTAAGTATGAACGTACAAACAGGAAGCGAAAAGGGAAATTGCATCATTGTACTCCTGCTTACAGCCTAATGAGCTTGTCTCATCTCCCGGATTCTTCCCTATTATTTTTCAATACTCCCTACCCTGCAGACTGCTTTCAATATTTTTTTCTTCTGCTATTGCTTCACCTTTCTACTGCCTGTCCTTCTTGTTCATCCACTAGAATATCAGGTTCCAAGAGTATTTGGGTAGCAGTCACTTCATGTTATGTCTTAATTTTGAGCGCTTCCTACTAAAACTGTTTTTCTTTCTAGAAAATATGTCAAATAGAGGGTAAGCAAAGAATCAGTTTGGACACCCTCCCAAGCAACAGAGAAGTAGGTAGGATTCATCAATATAAACTTCCAGTACAAACATAATCGGTAGAAGCAGAGAGTGCCTAATTTCACCTTACTCACTATTCATCTGGAAAAAGACATATGGGGTGGAGCAAGGCGAAAGAGCTGCAAAACGTTTAAGTAATTTACTGGCTGGCATACTTTGATAAGTACACATGTCCATTGCATTATTTCATGGAAAGGTTAGGAAGACTGAGAAGCGTGCAAGTTGAAAAAAATTTCAAAATCTATCACCTCAGGCAGTATATAATAATTAAGGACATTTCAGTCAAGCAAGGAAAGTAGAAGATTTTTTTTTCTTTCAGCAGAAAGAAAATCCACACATTCTTCTGTAGAACTCTAATTCCAGTTTAGGCTGCTTATGCATTCATAAACTGAGAATTGTCATACAAAGTGAAATTGTAATTGCTTTAGTATTTCCTGTGTTTAAGTGTATTCCAGTACATTTAAACAGTAATTCCATAAAGAATAAATTATGTCCATTAGCTGACTTTATTGGACATACTTGAAAGATAATATGATTGCTATAATTGATTTTTTTTCACCATTTCGATGAAAGCCAATTTAGTATTGAATTCTCTCTAAAAGAATGGTTTTAATAGTGCACACTTTGATAATTTTAAAACAAGTACTCATTAAGTCCATTTAGCTAAAATTTTAATAAAGTGTGAGGGACTATATCAGCACGATTTATGTTCATTGCATTAATTGTCAATTGTATCCTGGTCATATCTACAATGCAAGATTCATATTTATATTCAATAACAAGTATATTCTGTAAAGCTGCATAGATCTACCCAGTCATTGTAGACAAAGCCTTAGCATAGAACAAATCATTTAAAAAAAAAAAAAGTCAGTCTGCTTCTGTCCCTGACATTCCAGGTAGAAAAGTAATAATGAATGAAACACAAAACAAAAATTAAAAAAACCCCATGGGAATAGACAAAGGCACTATATGTTGCAGTTGTAAAATAAAGATCATGTTACATATTTTATATTGGTTTTATTACAAAGTAAAGTTCTGTCAGCAGAACACGCCATATCTCCTTCAAAGTCTTTCAAGAAATGAGCAAAATGAAAGTAGCAATACCACACATACAGTATCATGGTGATCCTAAAGTCTCAGGGTTCATATAGGATAACGTTGGACAAGTAAGACGTTATACATAACGTCACAGCTTGATTCTTCCTCCCAATCTTGCCACCACCACTTTGAAGCCTTAAAAGTTCCCTTTGGTTACAAACAACATTGGACAGTTTCACAGGTGACAAATTACCCTTCATTTACAGGCTTGGGTGGGAACCTAGTGAAGGACACGGTGGGTAATGTAATCCTAAATTCAGTGCCCGAACTAACAGCTTCAGCTTAAAAAAAAAAAAAAAAAAAAAGAAAAAAAGCCCTCAATACATACACATGCAGCAAACCAGAAAAAAACCCCAAAGCCATTTAAGCACATATGAGCCTTGCTACTTAGAATTGCACAGGTCTACTGTCTTCCACATAATGGTTTTATTTGGCAACTTTACTTGTCAATCTAACAGAGACTTATTTTATACTGTGCTTCTGCTAAATTAGAGTTGGAGAAATGTATTCCACTCTCGTAACACTTAAAACTGTAAGCAAAGCCAGTTGGAAAAAAAAAAAAAAAAAAAGGATTTCTCCAGGAGTTAGTTGTTCAGCAGCTGAATGGCCTATAGCTGAAATGATAGCTGTCAATTTACGTTCCTACGTTGTTGGACAGAATACCAGTTTCTTTAAATTGATGAAACTCATTGTAACCAATTTTCAGCTCCTATCAGTCATATCTGGAGCTGCACCAGATTCTATGCTGCTGGGTACTGGAGCGTAGCAAATATCTTGAGATAGTCAGAGAGTAAAAATATTTACTGAACTCATATGAACAATTGGTCAAGCCATCAGTAACATTCCAATAAGACTAGGCCTTGGGTTTTTATTAAAAAATAACTTTGAAAAGTTTCTAAAAAAATATATATTTATCAACATTTAACACTATACATTTTTAGTTGCTGCCTAATAAAAAATAAATGCAAAGTTCTGTTTTGATATGCCTGCCAATCCTTTAGCATAACAAACAGGTTAAATGTTTGTGGGGTTTTTTTGTGCTGTTTTTTTCCCCACCACACAAGCCAACTGAGGTCTGATTTATTCAAATACTCTTCCGTCTACTGTGACTATCAAGATCTTGAAGTGCAATTCCAAAACATATTCAATTTCTGCATGGCTTCCCCCCCCCCCCCACTTTTTTTTTATACAGTTAAAGATTACAGGTGCTGAAAGATACATCGAGGGAAATAAAAATAATTGACTTATTCACTCAATATCTTGATGAGAAAAATGGCCTAAAAGAATTACCTACCAGATTACATTCTGTAAGCGCACACAGTTCTGATCAGGTCTATATCCTTATTGTGCTAACAGATGTAAAAACACAGGTCCCCCTTTTTCTTTATACAGTTAAAGATTACAGGTGCTGAAAGATACATCGAGGGAAATAAAAATAATTGACTTATTCACTCAATATCTTGATGAGAAAAATGGCCTAAAAGAATTACCTACCAGATTACATTCTGTAAGCGCACACAGTTCTGATCAGGTCTATATCCTTATTGTGCTAACAGATGTAAAAACACAGGTTTATAGCCTGAATAGACTATAGTCTGTTGTAACAGCAATATATAGCAACTGGCCATAAACAAGCACAGGGAATGCAGAAGTAAGGACAGGTAAGTGAGCAAGTACAAGGAAGGACAAGCAGTAACTATGTATGCTTGCAGAGATGATACAAAGTCATTTTTCTTATAGTCCGTTATGATTAGAAGATACTGGTAACTAATACGCATCAGCAACCCCCTCATGGAAATAGCAGTTATCGTCTTAAATTTTGCTTAAGTTTGCCACAGACATAAGTAGGAAGGAGACAGAAGAGAAAAGGAAGGCATGTACAGAAGTTGTGATGACATGTTCACATGTGAAATTATACCATAGCAAAAACAAAGCCTAGAATAGGGGGGCAGGGAGGGGTGTGACATAGTCAGAAGAAAATGCTATGAAAAGTGGTGTCAGCAGTACTGTATGTCTGATGTGATGTGTTAGTGGGCAGTCAGGCCAGAAAACTCTGGAGGCAGAGGCTGCAGAAATGAGGCAAAACGACTCAATTTAAAACTTAGATGCTAAGCAGAGAAGCAAAGAGAGAGCTCCTGGGAACCAGAAAATGAGGAGGCATACGCAGATTGAGGCAGGGGCTCGAGCATAAAGCCCAAAATTTTACTATTTTGTCAGGCTGTGGAGAAACCCCTATTTCAGCAAAATTTCAGTTGTATTGGCAAACTATGTTGCTCACCAAGACCAGACGCTTTTAGGCTTAGTATTGGATCTCCCTGAAGAGTTCTGGGGATAGCATAAGCCAGTGGGTGGCAGATATCTTAGTTCCGAATAATGCACGTGCCCCCTATATAAGGGATATCAAGGCCATTACTCAGAGCTATCTTTGTCACTAGACATGAGTTATTAAAAAAAGAAAAAAAGTAATTTATAAATAAGTGTGAGCTACTATAAAAAGGCATAACAACATACTAAACCCATCATTAAAGATTACGCTTAACAATGAAGATCAATAGAGACATACTTAGCACCTCCATCAGTGACTTTGCCCAGTAGCAGTACATCTTGAGGAGCTCTTAGAGCTCTGTCTTTGCAAAAAAAGGAGCACAAAAAAAAAAAATTTCTAGCTACCCAAAGCAATTGCTTTTAGTGACCTGCCCCACTTCAGCATGATAGAACAGACTCTGCAAGCCCCTAGATCTCTGTAATGGGGAATGGAAATACCACAGGTTAACAGAAGTAATTTCCAGTCAGCTCCAACTCCACACTCAAACTTGTGAGATTGGTAATCAAGTATATTCAAGTATGTACTACAAGATTAGTACATACTCTTGATTTTGAAAAGGTGCTTTCCTTTATTTACAGATACCATAAAACAGCAGTTTTAATTAACATCGCATAATTTCACAAAAAAAAGACTAAGTTATTTGTCAAGGTTGATATAAACTTTTCAACAGTTTAACATTTCAACATTTACAAACCTTAGCTTGTTACAAGCTTTGCATGAAGTCCAAACACTTAAGAATCACTTTGCAAAACCATACAGCCAATCCTGCCCTCCCTCTCACTTTTTCCACACAGATACAGGCTTTGTCAGCACTGGCAGCATGTGCATGCTGTGAATGACAGCTAGCAAGGGAGGAAAAAAAAGTTTATTGTCTAGCAAATTAGGCCTTTTATTTGATGGATTAATATTTTCATTTACAGCCAATCATTTGATAGTTCACACACATCATCTGTAGAGGGGGGTTAGTTAGACTAGCTTTGTGCCTAAGCTGAACGCACAAAATCTCTGCATGTATCTCTAAATACACACCAATTTATATTTTCAACAAAATTCTTAACTTGATATCTATTGCTCCTTCTTGCTTTATTTTTGGTATAAGTAATAAGCATAAGTAATATGCTGCACATGCAACTGATGAGTTAACTCCTACAGTATATAATTTATTTCTCTAATAATAATTGTCTAAATCATAATTGTCAGCACCGAAACATACAGTAATGATGCCTTGTTACCTAATTGCTGTACTAGAGAATTTTTTCTGCTCTCCTGGTGACAGTGAAATCCCTGTCCAATAGAGTTAAAACATTGTCTATTAATAAAGACTAGTTCATGCTTTTAATTTTCCTGTGTTTAATATAGTACAAACATCAATACTGTGCACCTATAACAAACACACAAGTAACTCAAAGTACATTAAAAACACAGATGTGGATAATTATTCATTAACAAGTTCATTGATTGCAGTAGATGGATTCAGCTAATTACCAAAAGAAGGAGGCCCATGGCAGAATAGAAAATAAAATATGTGCCTCAAAATTCTTCTTCTTTCAATGCTGCTGCATGAAAGTTTAATAGTATGAATTGCTTCAATCCACCCGCATTGATGTGTCCCAGCTTACTTAAGAAAAAAATGTTTCTATCCAAGACTTACCTTTGGCAGTCATTTCTAAAATAAAATGGAAACTCACTTTGTTAGTCTTGCAACAGGTGCCAAAGATCAAAACCCAGCTACCACAGATTTCAGCCCCTGTGAAAATACTGTAAAAGCCTAGGAGAAAGATTCCTTCATGTTCTTTGGGGAATGCTGGCCTACTTCACAAAAGTTTTGTGGAGACATTTTTTTTTTTTTTTCCTAAGCCAAGGGGCCTACACTGTTTCTTTTCAAACAAATCATGGATAATTTTAAGTAGGTTATTTGTAATAATATAGCTGTCATTTATACAGTTAAGAGTGAGACTAACATTTGGACACAGGCAGGCAAAAAAGGAAGGGTGCTCTATACCCACATTTCATAAAGTTGAAACTAGAGACAACACTGTATGGTGAACATAGCTTCTATGGAGAGGAAATAAGGGCTGAGAAATAAAGAATAAAGCTTGGAAGACAGTGTAAATATGGGTTAAGAAGTAAAGAGTGGAGAATCTTAAGGTCTACGTTTGCCTCCTCTTGGTGGACAGATACCTAAGCCCCTTTCAGAATAGCTGGCTGTATCTCAATTTTTCCTCCTTGTGAACAAGGAATGGTCAGTCTCTGATACCAACAAGTAGCAAGCAGATGCAGAGGGGAGGACTGCAAGAATAGCATAGCTTCCAGTATCTTTCACGTAGTCTGATGTCTAAGGATTACCCAGAACAAAGGGCACTTTTTTGTGTTGAGAAACCCTTGATAATTTTAAATTTCCATTATCTGTTTTATGTTTTTTCAATGCATTCAGATTTTGGCCATCCACAACACTCTATAGCAACAAGTTGTAACAGTTTCACTTTGAATAACCCGAAAAAGTACTCCCTTCTGTTTTTTCCTAATTTACCAATTTTCTAAATTACCAACAAATCACCATTCAGCACCTATATATCTGTACCATAAAATGCAATTCTAACACTATTACTTTTTCTTTAGGACTCAGTATTTTAATATTCCTCTATTTTTGCAGTCCTCTATGTTAAAATCCTCCCTCAGTCATCTTTCATTTCCAGCCTACTCCACAGAAAAGATATTCTCCAAGTATTGTTCCCATTCTACAGCTTCCTTAACCATAAGCACATAATTCATCTAAATCTATAATTTCACTTACCAAGCATTAAACCTCCAGAACATACAGATTAACTGCAAGAAATCCCTTAAGATGACAACTGGCTCAGCCCTTAGCCCAACATACCCAAAGCAGCTGTGAAAAGAAGCTAATGAACCTCTCTTAAGGGGGCATACACCTTTTCATACTGATCACATGCAAGGTGCTAAGCCTGAGGGCATAGTCCTCCCAGGTGTTTTATATCACATCGTGCTTCACCAAGCTGTTGTAATTCCCCCCACCATGCTGTACTGGAATGCCTCACACAGAAGTGGCTGAATTGCCCACAGGTACTTTCTATTAATGTCAAGAGGCACAGAATTAAAGTTGTAAGGACCTATTGCCTTTGCCTTTTTATTTCCTCCTCATGTTGAGTTTTATGGAACTACACATCCTGAAAAAGGCATATGATGTCATTGTGCAACTTAAAACTCTGTGTTAGTGAAAGCTGGTTTTAGGATTCTGACTGGGTATTTTTGCCAAGCATGTTAGAGAATTTCCACAGAGGGAATTTTGGGGCTGTCTTCTGGTGGAAGAGGGAGGGCTCTAGCCCAACTGACAGTCAGCTTGAGGCAAGCGAAACCACTGTGAAGGCTACCTCAAATATTGAATTATTTCTTTCAGGCTCCATGGAGGGACTACCTTTCCAAGGTATCACTACCATGATTTAGCTGGTAATCTATTAATTTAAGGTAAAACAAAACCAAACCTACCCCCAAAATATTTAAAACACAGCAGACTGTGTTGTCTTCCTGGGTTGTCTTCCTCTCTAGTGTTTTCAGAATAGGATGGGAACAATCCTAATACAATCCGGAATTCCAAATGTAGAAAAACAACACCAAAAATTGCAAACAGAGAGAAGGAAAAAAATCTAATTATGTGATTTCATGATGAAATCATATAAACAGAAATACCGAATGGCAACACTGGCTTCAAGTCACTAAGCTGCTGTGCAGCTCTGTAACCCTGTAAAGTTGTCGCCACTGCTAATAACAGTTCACAAGCTTTGTACTAACTCTGCAAGGCCTCAAGACAGGGCCTTGTCAGCTTTTGTCTAGATTTGTTTTAGGCTCCCCTAGAGCATTATTTTAGCATAATAAGCTGTAACAGTAACTGTCTAATTATCGGGTAGCTCCTACCTGACCTGATTTGGCTTCACATTGCACAATGGTGTGGTGCAAACCCCACTGTTATTAGAATTTTGATATATATTTTTATAATTAATGGAAAATATTAGCGAGTTGTTATTCTGCATATAGCAAGCTATCTATGCATCTAGCATAAAAATGCAGCATAGAGGAGTGCAGACATGAAATGATAGCAAAGGTCTTCCAAGTACAGACAGAAGACCCAGGACTGTAGAAAAATCCTCAGTAGTCAATTATCTGTCACTAATGGATGGAGCTCCTTGGGAGCTGGATCATAAGAGGAAAAAGAACAAGCATCCAACATTTGTAAAACATACCATCTAGGATGTAATGTGCGACTGTAAACCAGTGAAGAAAGCAAGGTGTACAGCATGTTACAACAAGATGTTAAATCAGCCTCAGAGGAACCCTGGAGTGAGGGGGAAATAAAACATCTATAACATATTCCTCCTAGTAAAGGACTTAGGATGCTGATAACTCATTGCAACCCACTCTTACCTCCGTCCCTGCTTGAGCACGACTGAAGCTGTCGAGGCCCCAGAAAGAGACTGGAAGGTAAGTATAACATCAGAGCAAAGAAGAAGATATTAGGAAGTGTATGTAACAATTTAAAATGTATTATTATTGAGACTTTCTCTGTAATACCATTCTTCTACTTTATTTCTATGTAACTGTAACAGAGCTCATTATTAACTATTTGATTAGACTGTTAAGATTTCAGTTAGACTAACAATAAACTCCTTCCTTTGCGCATAAGGTGTGGTTTTTTGGTCCACATAAATTGCAAAAACATGTAGATGCAACAACTGCTAGCAACTATAACAGTATCTCACGTTTCCAAAAGCAGGATAAGTCTATTTCCTCTTTCCTCTCTACCTTTTTAACAATTCTAGGTGTCTTACAAGTATATTAAAAAGTGAGAACTGTAGGAGTTTTGACACCCCTCACCACCACCACCAAATGCTTAATCAATCTGTACAAAGCTCTCTGCTATGAATTTTCTCAGAGCACTAATCTCTTTGGCATGCATTTGCCTTGAAGCTGAGCCATAGGCTAAACCAGTTTCATTTTAGCTAATTGAACCAAGATTGAACCAAGTATCTGTAAGGTCAGAACACTCAGTGCTTCAATCCCAATGAAAAGCAATGAAATAAAAAACATTTTATGTTTGGGATGGGATACGTTCAAGTGTCAGGATAGCTGTCAGCTACCATGAATCCATACTATGACTAAGCTAGGCAATATTCTTATTTTAATAGTATTACACAGATGTTCTGACAAACACTACCTGTATCTAACAATCATTTAACAAATTCAAAATTAGACAGAAAAGTATTTTATTTTTATTTTTTAGCTTTGTTTATACAGATTTTGCTACTGTTATTCTGAACCTAGTCACATCTTGAATAAGTGCAGTGAAACAGATTTGTGAGAACAATGCAAAATATAACTCACTTCTGCTCATTGGGTACCCACTCCAGGATAAACTGAAGCCATCTGTTTCTTACTATTCCTGCCATCATGAGACCACATACATACTTTATTGTTTCCTATGTACAAAAGCACGAAATTATCAGACACACTGCAGCAACAGTTTCTGCTTAGTAGAAGGTCAGGCAAGCAGGCACAGAAATTCTCTATTAGAACAGGGCATGTCTGAGATCAGCAGTGGAGCAACATGAGCGCGGCTGTGTAGCCTATGCCCTACCTGGCATGTGTAATGAAAAGGCCCCTCATTTTTCATCAGTGTCTTAATCTTCACAAGTATAATTACAGCACTCCTCAGTAATGGTAAATACAAATTATACTCTGTTCTGCAAGACAAAGATAAGCTGTTTTTTATGTTTCAACAAAAGTGAATGTATGATTGCAATAAAAAGATATTTATCCCAGCTTAAATATTAGCATTATATAACAACTTTTAAAATACCTGCACTGAAATTGAATGTTCTTCAGCTCAGCATCCTAACAATCATCTTATAAAACTACAGTGGAGACAAAAAAATGCTTTTTCTCTTTGTTAGAATACTCTTTCAGGGGTATGAAAGATCAGCCATAAATCATGTATACTGTTTTGTTTTCCTTATAGTGTATCGTTTGGATACAGAAAGTTATTTAAATAACACCTGTCTGATATAATTTCCCATTACTCAAACAATAGCTTGATCAAGTCTTCACTGTGATTTGAAAGTGTGTGTTAAAGACAAATAATAAATTGTCATCTATTTACTAGCTTAAGTATTTGAATAGTTCACCTCATATTTTCTTGGTTAATTACTGACTTCTGTACTGCTATGTAATTGAAATGATAAATAAAAAAAGTATCCAGAGTGTCTGAAATCGCCATGTGAAAAATAGGAAGCCTTTTGTACTCCAGACAGAGCAGCCTGTTGCTTAATAGTGTTTTGGAAACAGCACAAGTTCACTATTGCAGACCCAGCTAGCAAGTGAGAAACTTCTGAATTTGAAACTCAGGAGTGTCATGCTTGCTTCCAGAATTATTTAAATGGAGATTTGCCACAGTTTACAGTTTATAAACTAAATCCCAAGAAGTCCTACCTAATCCTCATTTTTTTCTCCTATAGCTGGTAAAACAAGTTTCAGTCGTGGTAATGTGGTTACAATCTGTTTGTATATATTGTTTATCACAACAAATAGCATTTATAACAATGCACAGAGCAAGAAAAATACATTTTGCACTAGTTTCGTATGTTTATTCTTGCTGAGACAGGAAGTAATTTACTCTGCCTTGCAGAACATTTAATCCTTTTTACCATTCAGATCCAACAGGGTTTAAGGACGTACAACATCTCATGGGGCAGGACCTGAGAGCATTCCAAGAAAAACCCTATGTTAACCAGCTTTACAGCCCCAGCAGGGCTCCACTTCTGGAATGATTTTATCTGTTATTTTTAGAACTGATAATTAGTCATTTTCACACACTCATTTCTAAAAACTGTCAAAGAAAACTGACAAGTGTATGAAATACTCTATTAAAAATTAAGAGAGGGATATGATTGCTTCCTCTTACTTTCTAATAATGTAACAATTAAGCAGGATTGTTTTGCACAGAGGACATAATTTCTTCACATTCACCAGTTCAAACTGTCAGAGCTATAATATACCTTATTTGGCTTTGGTATACTTATTCCTTCTTTCTCTGCACACTAAAATGCCTTGCAAGTTTTGCATTGGCAAGGGAAATGGTGCTTTAAAAAAAAACACCACCCAAAAAAAAAAAAAAAAATCCCAATCTCTCTGTGGGTTCACTGTATTTGATATGTACCCACCTACTGTGCACCTCCTGTTTCAAACCTTTGGTACAGGCATTAGTTAATTCTCTCTGTTGTGTGTAGTTTTAGACGATATTCTTTTTGAATTTGGTACTTAGTTTTGTATTCAGTTTTCTAAACCATAGCACTGACTACATTTAATTTGTCTTTATTTTCATTCTACTAAGAAACAGGTGTTTAGTAGGCACAGG
The DNA here is from genome assembly GCF_000699105.1 of Pygoscelis adeliae. NCBI lineage: Eukaryota > Metazoa > Chordata > Aves > Sphenisciformes > Spheniscidae > Pygoscelis > Pygoscelis adeliae. Next base: position 6,737,257 of record NW_008824791.1, read on the forward strand.
CTGTCTCACTAGGAGGGGAAAGGAAGATAGTCAAATTAGTTTTAGCTCCCTGGTTGAACCAAACAACAGAAAAAAAGAACTAAGCTAAAATATGGAGAAAAATCAAAGTAAAAATCCTAGTGTAACCTCAGTAAATCAGCAGGTGCTTAATTGCATAAAAAGAATTAGAAGGTGACAGACAACAGGTTTATACTAGACTTTCCCAGCACGGCACAGAATTTTGAAGAACACCTTGATCAAATCTCTTGTGTCGGGAAGGCCAGCGTTAAAAGGGAGAGTGTTAAAGTCTGAGCAGATGCAACAGGAATACACAATCCCTACTCTTTCAAAATGTAGTTTATTGTAGCCGACACATGCTGTTGCATCTCCATCCTGTAAAGATTATCACATCACAGCCTGACTAGCCTGAGGTCTGGACCTTGCACCGTATTTGCTACTGGGGAGGCAGTTGCGAGAGGGGAGCATGAGGAAGGAGGGCAGAAGAAGAGATCTGCCTGCCCACATGCAACAGGCTTGTGCTCTGTTGTTTGTCTTAGAAAACCACACTGTGCTTGCACTAATCTATAAAAGGTTAGGAACGGAAATCTAGAAATGACGCATTTCCAGCCATTCATTCATCAATTGCTAAACAGTTCATATGAAAGGGACTCAATACACGCTGTTCACATTACACTGTACTTAAATTCTTTCAGATATATAAGTAGAAATCTGCTTCTTTTGACAAAAATCTGTTTGGCTAAGAAGACTTTTCATTCCCACCTTTCTGCTTTATTTGCTCATCACATTAAAATTACTATTTTTTTACATGGAAAGCCAAAAACAAAGCATAAAAGATATTTACATAATATTTTACATAACAAGCTCCTTTTGAGAAATGAGAATATTAAAATCTCAAAAGTACAGTCACAGCAAGTGGTAGGCGAGCAACGAAGATAAATCAAATCCTATTTCTTGCCATGCTGTGAAAAGACGGCTGGCTTTTAATCATCATGATGTGCCATATGCAAATTCCATCAAAGAAGAAGTTTGGTAAATGTTATATTTCATAACCACAGGGAAGGAAGCTATTTATAAACATCAATTCAATGATATAATATAGTCTAAAGCCTTTAAAAATAAAACTATTAATCTAGGTAAACATTACTCATATGGAATAGTTTTTGAAATATACTTTTTCAAATGCATATTTAACTAAGAAAATATTACATTTTTTCTACTCAAGGCCATTCTAACCTGTCTCATAGTTTCCATGATGATAACGCACAAAGCAGTCATAAATCTAGAATAACTTTCTCAAAAAAATTGAAAATATTTCAGTCAGCACCCATGTTTTATATGTGGTCAGAAATCTGTAAAGGAATAACGAGCAAAACATGCATTATAGATGCAGCACAACATATATCTATATATGTACGTATGAAGCTTAAATGCTAATTCATGTTGCGCTTTGCCAGTCTCAGGAAACATTTGGTGACGCAAATGCCTTCAACAGGAAATAGTAGTGAGGCCTAACACCATGAGAAAACTATTTGCAAGCCTCCAATGGAGTAAAAAAACAATCACAATAATAATACTATTATACTAGAATTGTACATCACTCGCATTAGAAGAAAGCAAACTAAGTTGAAAACGTTAAAAATCATTGTTTCACAAAATTCCGAGGAAGGCTGTAATCATCTATATCATAGTAAGTAAAGCTTTGGCATAGAATAGTTTATCTGCCCAGTCTCAAACAAGTACGGTAAACAGACTAGATCTTTAAGCCCTAAATAGTGGACTAACACTTAAAAATACCCTTCTTTCACAGAAAAGAAGCTAAATTCAACAGATTTCAAACAGACATTCTACAGCAAAACATGAGGGATGGCTAATGACAGCTGGGAGAAGCCTTCTTCTAGTAATGGAACTGACAGGCTACCCACTGGATGCTCCAGGGAACACACGAGGATACAATACTTTACTGTTCTATCTAATGAAGGCATGAAGGAATTTATTTCTTCTCAATAGACATCAGGCTTCAGAAACAGAATTTCTAAAAGCCCACAGCAAAGCATACCCTTAAAAAAACCAAGAAACAAAACCCAACACTTGCAAGATACTAATTTATATTTTGCTTCTATCTGTAAAAAAAATCAAATCTAGTTCACAGTCTCACCAGAAAATTTATAGAACTCTGTGTTTGTTTTCCGTGACACAGGAACAAACGTTTTCAGCTACACATTTAAAATGAAAGATTTTATTCTAATGACTTTTGTGAAGGGAGAAAAACATATCTCCATATTTTCAGCACACTCAGCAACATCTGTGTGCATAAACTGAGACCTGTCATATCTGCCTTGTGATTAGGAGAAATTTAATGCTTCACCTCTTTGTACTGTTTGTTGTTTTGTTATAACTGGTGTGTAGATTGAATGGCAGGTGACATTTCATAAGATTTAAATAAGGTAAGAAATTAATCAAATTAATATATTCCTTTTCTAAAGTATAATGAGTCATTTGCATATAAAATGCAAGAGTCGGTAACTACAAAATGAACTCCAAATAACAGAGGACATCATGAACTGCATTTCTTACATTTTATAACATATATGTGTGTGTGTATATATATATTTATACACCCATCACAGAGACAGCTTTTAAAACCCTGAAACCCTGGCTAATTTACACAGCAATTTGGATTGTGGAAGTAATAATGCTTACCTCCTCTATGGATCACAGCATGTAAGATACCACACTGCAACCTTCTGTGCGGGACCTACAGAGCTACTTATATATCAGCTGCAAAGGCAGCCTCTGATCTGCCCTTCTAGAAAAGGGACATTCACTTCCAATGCCTAAATTATATTCCAAGGGTAAGCTTCAGGTCTGATTCTGTAAAAGGAGTTAGGCAGATCCCTGTTCACGCATGGAAGACCACGGAGATCAATGAAAACCTGGTGGAGGGGAAAGGATCTTACCCCCTGGCCTCTTTGCAGAACTACAGCCTTACTGAAATGTAAGGCAACCATGACACGGAGCTCCATATAGAAAAGGAAGAGATGGCATATTAACAGATCTACCAGGATGGATAAGAATTAAGAATAAAACACTGCCTAGGTTGCATTAAAAAATACCACAGAAAAGTAGCACTTACAAATTAAACAGTAGGAGTTTCAAGGCTAGAGGCTAATTCCTACTTAACGGTGTTGCCAGCGTATGCAACAATACAGTGAAGCAAAAGAAGCTGATTTGGTTCGTCAATAATTGAAAATCTATTTGCCTACAATTGATTTACAGTGTAACAGGATTCAGCTACTGTAATTTGTAACTGGCGCTCCTGTCTACAAAAGAAAGGACAGTCTTTTATTTATGAACTGAAGAGAGCTAGAACTTATTAAAGATGCAACATAAAGCCGGAAAATAGGAACTCTAACATACGGTATGAATTCACATAAGTACAGCAATTTTAGCCAGCTGGAGCTGAGCTATAGCACTAGCTGCACAGGTTTGGCTTTGCACAGGGGATTCAAGTATTATTGGTATTTTAGTTCACGTGGGTGCATAACTTATAAAAAGTCAAAATTCCATCCTCAGAAAGAAAAAGAAAAGTTGGGTAAAGAGCTATCAATACTACAGAAAGGTATAAAGGTATAAAAATAAATTTTAAAAAGGCAAGCTTAGGCTCTGCCTAAGCAGAGGAATAGCAGGCAGTGCCTACAACTGCAGGCTACCTGCAGGAAACCCGGACTTTCAACATCACTTGTAGATCTGAAAAAAAAAAAATTCCCTATTTTCTTCACTTCCTCTGGTAGCAACTGCATGCACCATTCCTTGCGCATACACTATGCTGACAGGCTGCTTAAAAGTAAGACCTGAGCCTATATTACAATTCGCCCTGCTAATCCTCTGCTTAAAAAAGGAGCAACACTCACTTCCCTCCTGGTGGCAGAAGAGGACTTTAGCCTGTAGCTCCTATTTCTCAGTATGCCAGGGACACCACTGGTTTAGCAGTATGAAGACTCACCAAACTTACAGCATGAATATATTCTCCTTAAGGATATATATCTGACATCCTGTCTCAAACAAGGCAGAGGACTGGCAAACATAGAGTAACCCCTTACTCCATTCTATAATCTACCTGATCATACTGCACCATTACATATACACGTATGCCAGTGCAGGAGCAAATGACTTCGAATCCCCTATGCCAGCCTGCCATTCTTTTATAATCGTTTAGAATTTGGCTAGATACACTAGGAAAGGCACTTGGAAGTTGAATTCCATGCTTGCTTCTCAGTGTAACCATTAGTGCAAAGGGTAACAGATCCTCTCTCAAGAATGGTTAGAGGAATGGGACCAAAATCAGTCTCCCCCACAGAACTGCTTTTTAAGCGTATTTTATGGGTGTATGTATAAGCATAAACGTATGTATGCACACACACATCTGTATGACGTTATTCAACGGTTAAAATAAACTTTGAAAATACTGAGTGTACTAGTGTTGAGGAATTTGCTTATCCATTTGAGCCAGACCACCAATTAATGCTTGGGGTCTTACAGACGGTTTCTGCTTGGAAGGGAAGCTAAGGATAGAATCAGTATTTCTTTGATACAGAAATCATTGCTATTTACAAGGAGCATATGAAAAACTCTTTTCTGAATACAAAAGGAATCTTAGATTTGGTCTGGAGAAAGCACGAACCTATTAGGAACTATTAATTTGAAGAATTCTTTTAACCCACTTACAGTAATGTTACAAGTGTTTCTGTGACACTTTGCTAGGCTTCTTTACTAGGTCTTTTCTACTTCTTTTGTAGAATTTATATGCCTCTCTCAATATCTGCATCTACATTTTCATACAATCTCACTATTACCTCCAGGTTGTGTTTTCTGCAGTTCCTATTATTTCAGCTTTCTCTTCTACAGTGAAGCTCAATTTCATTTCAGGTTTCTTTTCAGTGAGGGATGACTGGCTCTATCTTCAAGGAGGTATGAGGAATGTTTATTCTTTGCCTGCATCTTTACTGCTTCCATCCTATTCCTACAAGTACTCACAACTTTGCATACCGCTTGCTCTCACGGAGTTGTCCTTGAAGACTTCAAATTCCTCTTTCATTTTTAAGCATCACTATGCCACACACTTGCTTTTGAAGGCAAAAATATTTCCTATTACGATTTTGATTCCTACAAGAGATATGCAGCAACTCAAGTGTATCTCTATTAATCCTAAGGAAAAGGACATTTGGTGGAAAGAAGTGAGTGTAAACAGTAAGGATGGGGGGAGAAAATTAGTTACATGTCAGCACAGTGGGGATAGAAGCTACAACTCTATTAAACTCTTAATAGAGATATTTAAATTAAAATACTCCTTTGAGTGAAATTCTGCAGTGATGTATGTTACCTTAGACTTCCCCTGCCTCCTTTCTCTCATCCTACCAATGATCCCTGGGAAACATTTTAATCTCCTGCAGTGTAGTCAGCAATCCATCCCATGACTGACTGACCCATATCAGGATTGAAGCAGACCCTGTGGGTCAGTAGCATGCAGCAAGGGGAATGATGAGGCACTGAATCTGCACTTGAAAGGCAGACGAGATATAAGATTACAGACAGGGTAAGGTGGATAATAGGCTCAGCTTCTGTCACTTCTTCTTGTGAAGATTCTCAAACCAAAATATTGTTAAGGGTTCTTTTCCATTAATTATATGGGAGCTGAGGGGATATATAACCTGTCAAGGTCTGAACAGCTCAACCTCCAACACTTTCTTCAATAGAAAAGCCTCACTGAGAAAATGAAGTAAACATCCTTATTAAGCAAACTCATGTTTCCTTCTTCCCCTCCTTCCCCACGGTAACAGACATGCACACAGAGGGTGCTCATAAGTACCACCTATCCTGGATACTTCAAGAAGTAGTTTAGAGCAACAATGGAAAACAAAGAGCCCTCAAGAACAAACAACATTCATTTCCATTACAGGACTTTTCACTACAGGAGTCACTTTGTTTTACTGAACAGACATGCTAAATCTAGTGTTACAAGGTCTCAGAGACACTAGTTTACAAATCAGTCAGGCACAGGGACAAATGCTGCTGCAGAGCTGTTTTCCGAAGGTGACTGTGGATCTGGCACCATCCTTAGTTTCTAATGGGAAATTTTGTGACTGTTGAGGATGGCAGTGCAAGGTACAGTGTGATGGGCGACCAGTAGGCTGGGTGGGAGATTCCCAAGTAGACTTCCGGGCGTCTACGTGTATAAACTGACCACCACTGAATCAACTACAGAGGACAGAAGATTGCACATAAAGAGCCTGTATCAGTAATGCTAACGGTTAACAGAACAGGCTGTTTTGCAGCATTCTGCATTTCAAATACAATCACATATTATACTGAAATGCCCTTCCAAATTCAGCATGCACAAAAAGACGATATGTATTTCTTTGCCTTCTCCAACTTTGGTTGTTTTTCATTGCTGATTCTTCCTACAGTTAAGTCTGAAAGTCATGGCACTTTGCCAAAGTGCATATTACATCTAAATCCATTTAGATGCATATTCTATCTAAATAGAGCACCTGAGGTATTTTGATGTACTTTCTTTACACAGATTATTGCTATTTGGATTCCGTATGTGGCTGTGCAAACATGCTCAGAAGTAAGAGAATGAAAAGATGTGGGCCAAAACAAAGACTTTACACGTGGGGACAAATGCGCATCTAATACATCACTCAGGAGAAAACAAGTCATTTCATTTCTGGCACAGGGTTTTTTACTCATCTATAAAATCAATTTTCAAAAATAGTGTTAAAAATAACAAAATATCCAGATAAGACCAAGTAGTGATAAAGAGAAGGATCTCTGATTACAGGTTTATATACTAACCCTCTTCTAACTTTTTCTGAATATCACAGAATATGCAACTGTGTTTACTGTGAATAGCTTTCAGCCTCTGACAGTTTGCATCATTATCAAAAACTTTACTTTGCTTCTACCTGTTATTACTAAATTGAATCACAGCAAAATTAAAATGACAGAAGAAAATAGATTTAAGGATGCAATAGGCAAACATCTGCTGGACTCATGCGAGAACAGTGAGGGCCACAGAAGTAAAAAGGAATAAATAAAATTTTATGAGCTCTCTCCAAAACAGGAGATATTAATTAAAGTTGTAGAGTTATATAAAAAGACAAAATGTAGATAACATATCTACAGATGTATTAGCCAATGACTGTTATGTGCGGTTTTACTATGTGGCCATAAAAACTAGATGTGGACAAACCTGGAATAGATAGTATGCCCTCTCTACCTCATCACTTCTAGTGATTCAAGAAGTCTACTGCAAAAATGTAAACTTAAATTATTGGTGGTTGAATTTAAAATGTGGCAGCTCAGTGCCAGACTGCCTCATCTTCCAGAGACTTACCCTCTGGGAGGATAAGGGGAAAAGCAGACAGGATGACACCTGAAAGGAGCAGGGAGCTGGACTCGATGATCCTTATGGGTCCCTTCCAACTCGAGATATTCTATGATTCTGTGATTCTGTTGATCTTACAGTGACCTACGGAAGCTCATAACTCATGAAGCAAAGGTTTTAATTCCATCCTCGCTACCAGACCCCAATTCAGGAAAGCTCTTCAGTACATACCTCTGTCCACTCAGTGAGCATCAAAACAGGTTAAGCCTAAACACAGAGTCAGGTGTTCTATGACTTCAAGGACTTACTTTAATGGGATTAAGTATATGTTAAAATGAATTGTTGCAGCAGAGCCCTCATGAAGAATACAAAATACAACAGGAGAAACCTGGATGTTTCTTGAAGAGTTTTCCCTCACAAGCTTGATGTTGCCACTGTGACGGAGTGAAAGGTAATTAGACTGATTAACTGAAAGTCATTGAGGAACTTTCATTCACTCCTCAGTCAGTGCTGCCTGCTGCACAGTGTCAGGATCATCCTGCTTTGCAAATACCAATGAAGAATACTTAATGAAGAAAGGTGAATAGAGGGTGGAACTATTTTGCCTTTTTGGTACCATAATGTGGAACATTTGCTATTCATTCCCAATGCATATTTTTCCTTTTAAGTAATAGTTGCCACCTTCCAAGTTCCAACTCCCTGGTATTTCATGCTATGCCTGGACTGAACCCTTTTTAGAAGAATTCTTTCCAAAGATAAGTGAACAGCATTTTGCAGAAGAGTTTTCAGCAGTGAGTATTCCTGTGACTTGTAGAGCAGGACCAAAAAAAAAAAAAAAAAAGAGAAAAAAAATCCCTTTTATACTACATGTGGTAATATGGCAACCAATTAACTCATCAGATTTTCTTCTAACAGTACAAGGATTACTGATATGTTTTCCTGGAGCCTGATATATTTCAGGTCAATAACTGAAATATTTGGCCAATTATTCAACAAAAATAGCAAAAATATTCTGGAACAAAAGCTCTGGGTATGTAGACTTACATACTGAAGTATAAAATTAAGAAGTCATGGGTTGAGTCTCTTACAGCATTTAATTCACTTATTTGTTTGCAACTCCTATTCTCCAACTCATCTTCCACATGAACAGCAATAATTGTCAAGAAAAATGTCCTTAGAGAATATTTCTAAAATGTTTTCTGTATTCATCCACAAATTATTTTTATTGATCTAGCACCGAAAATCCCAAATAATGATGGTAAATTCTCTGAACTGGGCATTCTCTAAGCTACTATATCAACACTTACTGCTACCAAGAGTAAGCAATTAAGGACTTATGAAAAAATAAAACAAATTCCTTTGAGGGAACTGATCTTAACCGTGTATTTATATTAAGGCATGAATTTAAGCCTCATTCATTATAAAGAGACATAAGCTTATAGTTAAAAATCAAACTCATTCATTAAGTCCTCCTGCACTGCAAGTTCCATAAGAAGGCAGGCAAAACATTTAGTGGCAAGATGAAGCAGCCTAAGACAATGACGGGTTAGCATTAACTGAATACAGAAGAACTACAAAAAAAAAAAAAACCACCAAAATATTTGTTTAACTAAAGAGTCTTCTTCTAACCTACAGACACATAGGAAATAGTTATTTTTGGATTCCTACCGAAGTTTAACATCCGTACTTCTATCCAGTGCTAGGCATTCGGCAATGGCTTAGTAATAGGTCAGAAGGAGACAATAAATGTCAGTGCCTACATAAGCCTTTTTGTTTTTTAATAAATCTATAAGTGGACAAAACAAATCTAGACTTTCTCTTCTACTACTTCAAAAGTACTTTGACAGAAGAAAATAAAGCATCCCACAGAAAGAATTTCTCATTATTAATGCATAGGAAACTTGGGTATCATGATTTTTAGAATGGAATCAATACCCATGGGAATAAGTAAGTTATATTATTGACTTACACGGAGGGAGTCAACGCGGTTGACTTTAAAGGAACATCCACACAGTTAAATGAATATGTGGCGTTAATGTGATTATGCCTTCTCAAACGATCTTTAACCAGCAACAAAATGTGCAGGCACAGACTTTAACATGGGCTAGCAACCACCATCACATGTATCCACATTATATTTTTGGCTTGAACAGTTTCATCTGAGATCTGAGTTTTCATTACTAGTGTCACCTATGCAGGCCATATTAACAACGACCTGCTGTTCAACGTAGCAAAAGTGCTAGAACACACTATAGTACTGTTCTTTTCTACATTGAACTTTGTCAAACCAAGTATGCAAAAAAAAAAAAAAGAGAAAAAATGTAAAAATGTATCTTTTATGACTGGGTGACTGCAATGGAATTTTTGAATAGTCAAATCAAGGGGAACAAAAAGAGCACTGATGAAAAGTTGAATGACTCAGATGAGGAAAAGTTAGTTGACTGTGTTCCACCAGAACTTGCTTTTTGGTTTGAAATCCTATGATCTGGAAAGCAACATATTTGCATTTACTTTTTAATGCATTAATAGCAGCTTAATTTTGAAGGTTTCCTGTTAAAAATTTTAGTTAAAAATTAATTGGTGTTTGATTGATATGAAAACAGTTTTGATTTAGCTTTCTAGCTTTATTTCTACTAAAATTATATGATTTGCAAAGTAATATATTTTTCTTTAATTATTATCACAACAGTAGAGTAGTTTTGCCGGCTTTTCTGCTGAATAATTTGATTACTATAGAAATGAGCTTTGCTTCAGCGTGCTATTGATTTGTATGTACAGGCATTAAGATTTTATGGTCTGTCATTATAAGCTAAAATATGAGATAGTAATGTGTCCCATGTCAAGGACAATGCAACATAGCATTGCATTTGGAGGAATTCTAATGGAGGATTTTGAGTTACTTTGCCAGCAATTTAAGGAGTAGGTAAATAATTTCAGATTGCTGCCTGTCACAGCATAAAAAGCAACAGCATAAGTTACTGTACAACATACGAATTCTGCAAAAAATATATTTTCACTTTTACATCCTAATAATATTATTTACTTCAGAACTGCAGAAGGTCTTATATTGCATAAGGGAAGGAGTAAATATTTATTAAAGCCACATAATAATTACTAAATATTCTTTTGAAGGATATAATTAGTTTTTTCTCATTGTACATGTTATCGTAGGCAGTTTGGAACTTTGTTCTTCCCCTTTTAATTGCTCCTCTGTTGTAGGAAAGTCTTGAATTTGGAGATCGATTTAAGAAATATGCACACAGGCTATCATATAAGAATGTTAAATTTTGAAAAATAAAGTACAAAAAGAAAGTTTGCAAAAAATACATTTTCCACATGATCTTTTATTTGATTCCACATGCATATTTAATACAAGTGCATGCTTTAACAACTTAATTTTATATTAATGTTTCTGCACAACTCCCTCCTCATTCATGGCATTAGACAGTTTATGGGGGGTGGGGGGAATCAGTATGCTTTTAACCTGATAAATCTACTTATAGTCCTAAATTTCATTTAATCCCTGCACTGGCAAGAAAGCTCATAGACTGAAGGCATTTTATTTTACTGGTAAAATCAAACCTTCTGTTCAATTACTTTTTCCCAGACTAGGGATGCAGAGGTAAAAGGAGGAATTATCCGTTATCCCTACCAATTTTTATCACAAAGGGACCTGTGATAAAAGGGACCTGTACATCCATTCACAATAGGTACAGAGACAAAAATCCAATTTGCCCTAATGTAACCTCACATATAAAAAGGCTGCTTATAACGTTGTAGTTGTACGTGAAAACTATATGAAACACCAAGAATCTCTGCAATTTATATAATAATTTACAGCACACACTGTTGTCACAACTTAAAACTGACTGAAAATTGCCTTGGAAATTATGGCTAATGGATTATAATAGCCTTTGTCACAAATTATGCAGAGTCATTTTGGTTAAGCATTACGTAGCTTTATGTAACACTATACTGCATTAATATGTTTATGATTAGCTATTTCAAACTGCTCAGAAACCTCTATTAATCTTAACGGACCCAAAGATGTATCTTTTAAGAACTTTGATAATGTCTCCTTCAATATAGGTGTGCTGGTTTTGGCTGGGGTAGAGTTAAGTTTCTTCACAGTAGCTGGTAAGGGGCTGTGTTTTGGATTTGTGCTGGAAACAGTGCTGGTAACACAGGGATGTTTTCGTTACTGCTGAGCAGTGCTTACACAGAGTCAAGGCCTCTTCTGCTTCTCACCCCACCCCACCAGCGAGCAGGCTGGGAGTGCACAAGAAGTTGGGAGGGGACACAGCCGGGACAGCTGACCCCAACTGACCAAAGGGATATTCCATACCATATGACGTCATGCTCAGCAATAAAACTAGGGGGGAGGTTGGGGGGGAAGGGGGGCGGGCACTGTCTGGGCATTGGTCGGTTGGTGGAGAGCAATTGTTTTCCTTTGCATCACTTGTCTGTCTTGGATTTTGTTTCTCTCTCCTTGTTATTTTCCTTTTCATTACAATTTATTATTATTATTGTTATTATTATTTTATTTCAGTTATTAAACTGTTTTTATCTCAACCCATGAGTTTTCTCATTTTTACCCTTCCAAGTCTCTCTCCCCATCCTGCCGGGGGGCAGTGAGCAAGCGGTTGTGTGGTGCCTAGTTGCCGGCTGGGGTTAAACCATGACAATAAGTATGGTAGACCACTATTTAGCCCAAGAAGCTAGAGCTTATTACTTAAAATGCATGGGTACTTGACAGAGAAGCAGAATTAATGTGTGTCAAAGAAATCCCCATGTGAAGAAGCCTGGACTGAGCTCTCCCACGGTCAAAGAAATTCTAGAATTTTCTACTTCTCCACAGAACCCTAAGAAAGATAAAATTCTCAAAACAGGTATTGCAAACATACTGACTTGAGACTTCAGGGTGAAGACAGAGACAGGAAAAGGAACTGCTACATTGCCTTATACAACTTTCTGTGTTCTCTTTGGGTAAAACATAAATATGCAGTTATTAATGCAAACATTCTTTCAGTTATTAAAAAATTTAAACAGAAAAGTAACTTCAGATTGCACACTGGTTAAATAGCCAGCAATATGCAAGAAAACATCTACAGCTACCCAGATTTTTTGTCTGTGTTTGTATGAAGAATTTTAACAGCATTCAGCAGATGCTGTCATTAGATGAGATTCTCTTGATTGCTGTAGCTTTGTAACAGAAACCAGGATTTGCATACAAGTTAAGTAATAGCATGCCACTCCTTGAAAGAAGGAAACGGTAATTACAAGTGGACTTATTAATACCAAGAAATATGGAATGCCTGCTGTGTAAACATATTGAAGAGCATTGCATTCTACAATATTCTGGTTTTAATAGTCCTGCTAGAAAAGGAGTGTTTTTTACTTAAAACTTCCCTTTGACTACATAAGTACTTTATGATTTTTTATTTTATTTATTTTATTTATCTTAAATACTATCATGCACTTATATAAAGTAGGAAACACTGATTATATCTTAAAGTTATCTTTGTCTAGACCATTTGCCAGCATGCTATATATGCAAAGACAATTAAGTTACAGATTTCATCTCTGGACTTTTTTTTTCATTACAACTCTTCATATGGTGGGACAGGTAAAAACATAGTGACAAACTTTGGGAAAAGTCTTCTAGTTCTGATAAGATACACGTCCATGCTGTTTCATTAATTCACCAGGAACAAAAAAGAATGGCTACTGGGGGCAGGGAGAGATGGAAAGGGGGGAAGAAAAAAGGACAAATTGCCCTATAGTCAGAACAATTCTCTATGCCAATCTTCTGAATAAATCAGAAGCTGTTCCAACTGCCATCCTTATTAAACTTAATGATGTTCTGCACAATTTGCAGGTATCAATTTGACCAGAGATACAAATCCATGGTTTCAAAACCTGCACCGCAACTTTACTACCATTCATCTGCTACAGGTAACATGCTCCAAGATTAAAACAAATAGCATATTACATTTAAAGTAAGAGCATCTGCTGGAAGTACATCACAGAACAACAGATGTTGTTATATCAAATAACTATCAATCTTATGCTGATCCAATGACACTGACAAGGCATTCAAAATGCAGCTGGACAAGGAAAGACACACCCATCCCAATGTTATTCATGAAAGTACTCTGGGTGATTTCTACTTTAGCTAAATAATCTTGAAGTCTCTGGACATCTGACAAAACCCTACCTTTAAAAAGCCATTTAGATTCATTACAGCATTCTGTCTAGCAGTAAGGGATTTATGCTGTTTACTTGCCTTTGTGTAGCTGTAGGATTTTATGCATGCCAGTATCCAACAGTCCAGATACTGGCAACAAAAAATCTCAGTTGCTGAAATGTGAATACAACATTATCAAGGATACACCAGCACTACCATTACTTTTAAAGTTGTATTTTAAAGATAGGATGCAATCAATGAAAGAAAGACTTCCATAAATGTTCTGATTGTTTTCAAGATGCTACATACTACTCTTGCTGGAAAACTACCACATCAAGGACTGCAAAACTACAGATTATTTGTGAGTGCAAAAATAGGTATCAATTTTAATTTAATTTTCCAGGAAAATCTTTGAAAGCTGTAGGTGACAGACATTCTAGTACTGAATCTTGGCTGAAACTACTGCTGACTGCTTAACCACAAGGAATCCATTGTATTTTACTTCAGTAACCAGGTTGATAAATGAGGTTCAATTGTCTATTCAAAATACAAGACTCTTACAGGAATCATATCCATAAATCTTGACTAAGGAGGTAAAAGGAAAACAGTCCTTTTTTTTTTTTTAAAGTTGTCCGTATTTAATATTAACTTTTAATCAAAGAATAAAACCAAGCTGGATAAAGACCTGTTTTAGCACAGAAAACACTAAGGAACACAAGAAAGAGAGTCTGGTAATTTCGATTTTTAACTGTTTGGGGTTTTTTTGTTTGGGTTTTTTTTTTTTTTGAGACTTAGGAGATTATAACTTGTGATAATATAAATATTTTGGATGCTTGAGCACATCAGTCTACACAGCATTGCAAACTGTGCTAATCCCACTTTTTAGCAAAATGTTGGCCTACATATACTATCTACAAGCAGAGGCAAGCACGATGTATCCTTCTGGCACACTGGTATTTCAGAATCTTTCTACTTTAATATTGTGAACAACCTATGCAACTCCATACTTTTTTACTATTTGCATGAAACTATTTTTTTTTTCCTTTTTTTTCCTTATTTTTTAAATCACTTCACAAAGTGACCATATTGTTGTCTTAGTCTTACTTCACAAACATATAGACATATAAAATACAACCAGTGTGGTAACAATATGAATTAAATAGTTTCCACAGAAGAAAAGTAGAACATAACCTAATGAGACTATAGCATAGAACATAATTCTTTCTATTAGATTTTCAAGGTTTGCTAAAGATTTGCTAAAGATGGCTACTTTTCCTTTGGAAACCAAATCTATTACTGATTCAGACATTTTTCATATGCAAGAGAACCTGATGTCCACATACATGCACACACAATTATAGTCCCATCATAGGCTTCGGATACCTGAAATCTGTTACCTTGATGTAGTCTGATTATAGTGAGAAACCCAATATTCTCTTACCTAGAACACAAAAGAGAAATTGTTTTAGATTAATTCATAGCATTGTTCAAATCATACATTTTGCAAATTAAAGAAGAACTACATACAACCAACAGGTTAGGTAGACTATTTAGTTCTAAAATGGTCTTTAGTATTAATACAATCCAAGAGATTTGACAGTATCTTCTACCACAGCCTTGTCATTTCTTCTCCTTGGATGAATAAACTGAATCTTTTCAGTCAAGTAAGGTCAAAAGCCAAATCTTGAAACAAAAATCCAAGATCCATGCTCATATTTATCTTGGTATGATTCAAGTTCTTATCTTTCAAACTGTCCAGTGTGCATGTAAGACCACTTGTACGAATGGACATGCATATACAATTTTTCTTGGAAAGTATAAACTCAAAGGCAGTTTTTATACTCCTCACTCTACACTGATTTTTTTGTCTAATGATACTATACAAATACTTTGGTGTAATTTTGTCTTCCCTTTTCTTTTCCAATAACCAGCCAACAATGACATGTGTACCATGAGATTTTGTCAGCAGTATAAAGTGTCTTGAAGCTCAAAGAATGTCTGAAGTAGTAGCAGCACCTTATGTTTATAAAGTGTATAAACTAGGAAATACATATGTTTGCAAACAGTCTACCCTTAAAATGGTACACATTCTTTTAAGCAAAGGCACTTTAATGATGCCAGCAACAGAGCAACTACAAGTGCTTTCAACTGCTTGAACTATGGAATATATGGATTCCTAGGACAACCGAAACTCTGTTCCTACAAGTTGTTCAACACTTGTGTGGATTACCGGGGCCTCACAAAGACTACAAAATTGTTCACTTTTCACCAGAGTTCACCTTATGAGAAAAATAAAGCGAAGTACCCCTTAATTTAGAACTGTAGGCATAAACCACCGGGCCTCACTGTGCTAGAATCTACATTTTAGGGTGAGGGGAATTGGAAAACATCAACAAATTATAAAGTGCCATCATATTTGTGATTTTTCAACAACTTGCATGAAGTCCTACCAAAGCTTCTCATGCGCAACACAGCAAGAATTAATACATAAACAGCCAGCTAAGTATGTCTTCAAGACACAAATGCTTATAGATAATTTGAAATCTACCACCACAATCTCTTTTCCTTCAGGTCTACCGCGGTCTGTTAGGAAAGCTACTTCAACATTTTTCTTTTCGTTCACATTGTCATTATCCCACCATTTAAACTAACTTCACTGGTGCTATGAAATCCTGTCCACTTATGACTGCCTTGCTGCTGGTAATTTTCAGTTCTGTTCACCTCTCTCCTTCCCCATTATGTAGCATCTCTGCCTACTTAAAGGTATCCAGCATGTTTTAACAAGCCACCATTTATCACAGGAGGTATCTAACATTGACCAACTGCTTAGTCTGAAGGCTTTTAATACTTTCCTGTCCAACAGCATATGACAGAAGTGTCCTTAACCACCCTGAGAAGTTATTACTACCTCTTATTCAAACATGCACTGTCATGGTTTAAGAGCGTATGACAGTGTGGAGACTAAATGGACTTGGATACAAAAGCACTTTAATCACACATATATGTGCAGTTTTATAAATTATATGACCTCCGTATCCCACAGGAGAGACAGCACAGTCTGGGAGGAAAGGTAAATGGGTCAGCATAGAGGCTCTGGCTATGCTTTGTGCAGCCCAGGGTAGGACCGTTGGGTCCCCTGGATGCCTCCTTTATTTTCTCTCTTCTTTAAACTTTTGGGTTCTCCCTCGTGTACCCCGGGAGTATCTCATATAACCCTGAAATCTTTCCCTCACGTGTCTCCAAGAGCATCTTCCACAGTGTCTACTCAGCATGTCTCACTAGGAGCCTCTCCTGCCACTAATGGCTGCCACTTTTTCTTCAGCATGTCTGAGCAGGTGCACTATGGACTCCCTGACTGGATAAAGTTTTGGCAGGTGATGGGGTGTTTACCCTGGTTTCAGAGCCAGCTGGGACTGGCACAGGGCAGTGGACTGCCTCCTCCTGCACAGGTCTCCAACGTAAGTCCCCTGCCACCCACTCTGTCATTTACATCCAATACTTTGCACCCCTTACCTCTGTGAAACATATATTTTAAGAACTGTTTGAACAGATATCCTCTATAAACTTTACTTTCGACAACATCACAATCTTAATATACATTTATTAAACTCTGCCCTTGTCCCTGGCGCCAGATAATAGCAATTAACAATGTACAATGTGTATATATGCTCAGATTACAGGAGTTAACATCATCACAGTCTGAACTTTTAGCTGCTACAAACTCTACCCCTTGGTCCTGCAGGCCAGATTGGGTATTGTTTCTGACATGATCAGCGCATGTTGGCAATTCGCTCACCTGACAAACTAACACAGGTTTTTGTTGCATTGAATGAGCTGCCCAGATGGGTTTACCACCTTTCCATCTGTGTTCTTCTGCATCATCCTATCTTTCCCCACACAGCGTCGTCCACAATCCAGTACCATTTTGTTTCCAGTTTGTGCTGCAGCTGGAGCACGTCCAGCACCATCCCTCTGACTCTGCCATCATCACCATCACATCAACTTCAAAACTGCTCCCTTTCCCCTCTTTGGCATTTGCACACCCTCCTCAGATTGCACCCTGCCAGCATGGGGGGGAAGGGGGAGGAAAGACACCTCAGCAGGCCTTACCACCCTGTCCCGCTCCCTCACCCACGGCCCCTGGGGGGATCCATCTGCCCTCCTCCTCCTGTTCTTCTTTAGTAACTGTGTGTGGGCTCCTTGCCCCCACAGAGGGAACAAGTCCCCACCATCCTGGGAGGAGGAAAACCAGAGGTCCCCAGAGTCGTGATGCCCAGCTGGGAGCAACTTCATTGTTTCCCAGGTCATACTTCTCTTCCTTCAATTTCCGCACTTTTTCCACCACAACCCGGAGTGCAAGGGCACAACCCCACATTCAGGCCTCCCATCCGGGGACTGGGGGGTTCCTCTTTGCTTCTTTCTCATCCTCTTTATTTCTGCACCCAAACATTTTGCTACGTCTCATCCACACACTCACCATTTGGGCTTTGGGGCTTACCCCGGCGTTTGGGGCCACGCAGGCCCTGGCCTCACTGACTGGCTTTGGCTCAGCCTGCAAACCACCAAGGC
>NW_008824791.1:6755439-6761607 GCF_000699105.1 Pygoscelis adeliae
CGCCTGCGGAAACCCCCCAAGGCCTGGGGCAGCGGCTGCCACGTGCCTCTGCCGCCGCTCCGACCCCATGGCCTAATGCCCGCCCGCCAACGCTCCAAGTCGATATGAAGCAATGAGAGATTCCCTTTTGAAAACCACCAATCCAACAAAAAGCGGGGAGGGTCCATTGTTCTCCTCGTCATTGGACATGAACACTGCCCACAGGTTTCAAAACAAAGGATTCAGTTAGCAGTGACGCTGGTTTCAGATCAGAGGGGAGGCCAGGTGAGCACACCCAGGCCATTGGCCACCCCAGCGCGTCTGTGGTCCTGGCCCAGAATCGCCAATGTACCCAGCAAGTGCAGGCTGGGGGACACTTTCTTCCAGCGCCAACAACCGTGTATCTGCTTTTTTTCTTTCTCCCCACAAAAGCTGCAGTTTCTTCACGCTCTGTTTATGTGGTCGTGCACTGACCCAAAACTGTCTGGTGACATTCCCCACTCTAAACTTCAATCACTTAAAAACCATTTTCTGTTGTCTTTTTAAACTGGATCGTTTAGACAGATCTGGGTTAGTTCCTGGTAATAGCAATGCTTGAAACGGCACAACAGAGAGTGTGGTAACTCTCAGCGGGGAAAGGAAACTAGCTTTGCTGGCAGAAGAACCCAAACCTTTCCTTTAACCTAATTCTGTTTATCCATTAGGTGATCTGGTTTTCTCAGTGAACGGCTGTGGGACAAGGGACAGGAAAGCTAACTTTTCTTCTCTCCTGTTACTGAAACCTGTGGAACAGAGTTTTCCTTAAAACCACTTCTTTTCCTGCTCCTTCTGTCGAGTTCATAACTCTTCAGTAACCACTGAAGGACTAAGTGTTAGCTCCCAGGATATGTAGGAACTAGCCTGGGAACATTTCTTTTCTAAAGCTATTTTTGTAGATTTTCCTTGATAATTGTGACTAGGAGGTCAGGGATGAGTGACAGTCGGAGGGGGGGGGGAGTGTGCAAGAAAACTTTCCCAATGGTAAATGGTTTTCAGTGTTTGTTTCTGTGATTTTATTCTAGAGGAAAGCTGTTTGGCTTCACCCACATAACTTCCAATAAGGGTTTTATTACACTGGAAGAACTATAGAACATTCTGGCAAGATTATCTACTATGAGGGGGTTTTTTAAAACGACAAAGTATTTAGATTTTAAAATGTCAATGTGTTTTATTTAGAGGTTGCTAAATACTTTGAAGAGGGATGAAAGAGTGCTATAATCTGAAAATATTTCAAGATAAAAAATCTAAAATATTTATTTTTCTTTCATGACTGAAATAAATTCATCAAAATGACAATGACAGTGCAAAATAGTCATTCCTAGAATATACAGATGTAATCTTCTGTCATCTTACTTGGGCACCCTGCACTCCTACAAACTCTTTAAATTCATTATGTCAAATCCACTAATGCTCATGATTATCAAGAAGCAAAGGTTTCTTTGTTCCTTCCAAACAAACTTTCCTAAATTTGTAAAAATCCTGGCATTGTAGATCTTTTCACACTGCTTGACTTTGTATCTTGTAGATTAACCAATAAAGAAAATTGCTATTCATATCCTATACAGTCCTTCTAGAATATAGTTACCAGAAACGCCCATGCTCCACCAAGCATTTCAGCACACCAGCACCTTTCCAACAGCATCAAAAACTCCATGGCAATAGCCCCACCAGTGGCATATTAACACTAGAATATTATCTTTCTGAGCCACAGCCGCCCATGCTGGAGATCTCTGGATGCTGCACTCAGTGACCCCTCCTTACAGGGAACATCAAAGGGAACTTCCATGCTGGACTCCCCTTGGGGCAAGCAGAGCAGGTTCTGAGAAAGGAAGACTTTGTCACCTGAAAGTCCTGCTACTACAAGTGTCATCACGGTTCTACACATCTTCCCTATTCAAACAGTGGTCATACCATTCGTCTCAGACATAAAATACAGGAGCTCCAGAAAAATACTCTTTCTGTTGCATCCTTCTACGCTTCCTTTTCTACTCTTCCTACCAAACTGCAGAATCAAAAGTGTGTTTGTCTTAGGATTTATGTGTATTATTCTGGTTTTATTAATGATTATCACAACTGCAGCCACCAGCACTAGTCTCTTTCATGTTGCATGAGAGAAATTTTAAAATGGTGTTTGCAAAAGAGAAACAGATTCTAACAGTGTGTATGGAGATATATTGCTTAGATCTGAAATACCAAAACACCTGCAGTTTTTAGTAGCCAGGACACATTTTATAGAAAGGAAAGAAAAAAAAAAAGCATAGGATAGAGTATTATACCCTGTATTTTCAGCTGAGAAACTGAGCAGCAGATGTTGGTGAGCCACAAGCAATTTACATGTAATAATTAGTACGGTAAGTGCTTTAGTGTGGGATAGTAAAATGGCACTGACACACTCTGATTTGACACAGTCAAAGGGAGCAAAGAAAACTAGACCAAGGAAGAACGTGTAATGTAGACTGAAGAAACAGGAAATAGCATGAGGAAAGATCATCACTGCAGATTTCTATAAAGGTTTAGAGTTCATTTCCATATGAATTAAAGAGATCAGAGCTTTACAACTGAGATGTAAATTGGAAGTTAAAGGTTTTATGATCTACCGTCCAGGAATAAGCTGAGTTCAATAAATATCTGACCAGTTAGCAATCAACAGCAGTGCTTATGGCATGGCACAGTATAAATTAGTAGTCTTAAATAAACAGACACATTGTTCTTAAAACCCAGTTAGGAAAATCCATTATAAAATACTCCACAGTAACGAAACAAAACATAATTTTTAGTTGTGATCACTACTGATGAGTCAAGCTACTATAAATCACAAGCTACTCTAAATTACCTTCCCTTCAGACAGATGCCTTAAGATCTTAAAACTGATGATTTTATATATTGAATGTCAGCAACCTCCTTCTTAATTTCTTACTATAGATTAATTGTTTGAGCTCAAACCCAGAAGACAAAAAATAAATATTTACATCTTCACCACAGTTGTGCAGACTGCATAGGTACCAGACTTGCACACAGTTCTCTGGTTAATCAGGCCTGCTTTTATCATATGAATCCTCCTTGAGCTCGACTTTGGGTTGACTTTGAAGTTTATGAGCTGAAAAGCAGCTAAATTAAGCAGAACAAAACAAGCAAATGACAGCTAAAGAAGCATTAGACCCGAGTCTATCCATTCAATTAATTTGCAGTTTTATTCACTCTTCTGTTTAACTGCTTTGTCAAAATTTCCACAGAAGTACCATATGACTGAATCTATGCTATGCACAACAATAAGCTAAATATCTAAAATAAAGACAAAGTAGATAATTCTGTACAACAAGACACAGTAAAAAATAAAATGCCACTCAAACTCTTACCATTTTAGTTTACTTTTCATTGTTTGCATTTGCTCTTTACTGGCAATTTTAAATTTTGTTATTTTATAGAGACAGGCATGAAATTAAGACTCAAAGAGGCAGTAAAATATTCAAGAACTGAAATAAGGAGCAAATGTATAAATTAGAAAAGCCTTCAAGGGAAAAAGGCATATAAGACTCACAGGATACTGACAATTCTTTTGTCTCATTATAATATCTGATAGAATTCATCAACCCAAGTAACATGTGAATCCAGTTAAGATACGAAATCAGTCCCAAACAGGATAAAGTGCTGTTGCAGTCAGGTCCAGCAGCTTCGTCCTCAATTACTTCAAACAACCCCCACTTGCCTTCTTAACCTTTTAGTCCACTTTTCCACTTTAAACATTGAGGTGTACATTGAATAAGAACACCAATCAAAGATTGGTATAAAGACCACAGAACCCTTTTATTTTTAGACAGATTTTTTAAATTATTATGAGTATGTAAGTCATCAGTAGAGATGACACCTACTGTAATTGCACATTTCTAACAGAAGAATGAAAGAAACCACTTCTCTCTTCACAAAGCTAGCTATAGTATGAGCAAAAGCAGCAAGATGAGATGTGTTGGGTAAGTTTAAAGAAAATGATCAATAGGCCTTTAGGAATATGTTTATATAGAAGAGTGCCAATCAGTCTTGAGTCCCATAGAGACAAATTGACTTTGCTTTTTTTTTTTCTCTCCAAAAAAAATAGAGCACGATGTCTGTACACGGTGCATTGTAAATTTACGTAGGGCTGGAGGAACATACAGCCTTACTTCTGCAGCTGTATTACCACTGGCAGGGTGAATCTACTCCACGTACCTGGCTTGCATCTCCCTGTGGTGAAGACAAAACATGAACAGAAAAGTGGTTTGCATCTTCTTTGTGTATCTCCTTTAGTAAACACATTCTACTTAAGTCCCCACAGAGTTCCTTATTGTTGTGGAGAGATTCTTCCAGTAATCAAGCTAACTTAGTAAAAAATATAGCTTACAACTTCGTAAAAAGTGTACCTGCAGTATGTTAGCTGTGTTGCTGCCTCTAGCACAACTTAGCAGGCTTCGCTTCCTGCTAAGTTGATGGGACTATGTACGCTGCACTTTGAACACAAAAACTAAAGAGCTTGAGCTAAAGAACTTCCAACAAACCCATCCAGGTGCTAATTTTTTCAGAGACATTATATTTGTACTAGGTCTGGACAGATACTTAGGGGGACAATAAAATATGTCTTTTGAACCAAATACAGTCCCACTCCTGTTCTCTAAGTCATAGAAACACTAGATCAATTCAAAGAAAACAATGAGGAAAATTGTGTTATATTGGCAATGTTACTTCCAAAATAGTTGACTACAGATTCCGTTAACTGTATTTATTTTAATGTGATTAAGATGATTAAAGTATGCTGAGCACTTCATGAACATAGTATTACAAATCACATGCAATAACAAAAATCTTATTTTCCACAATTTAAATTTAAGCACTGACAGAAGTAATTCTTCTTTAGAAAATGATTTTCTGACAAGTTTTGAAGGCTTGGATGCAGATGTACTTATCTGTCCTCTAAAGCCAAGATAAACAACAGCACAAGCTTTTTTGCATGTGTGGCTGATTTTCAAATCATGCCTTGAAACAAAATAATAATTATACATAACTAGAAACATAGAAAAATGTCCCTAATTCACACTACTGACTGGAAAACCATTGCCAATGACTAAATCAGAAGAATAGTAAAAATACATTTAAAAAAAACCCAAATAACTTTGAGATATACATCACAAAAAATGGTTTGTACCTACGGTTTGACTTCAGCTTTATTTCCATTACTTACAACAACACATCATTAGTGTACTAATCAACTTACTATGCCACAGACTTGTAAGAAGTGTTCGTGGAAATCAGAACCATATATACTTTGCTTAAGGACTAAACAAAATAGTTGAGAGTATTTTAAAAGCATACGTCAAGTTTAAAAAAAAAAGCTGGGTCAAACCACAACATCTAATTTTTCCAAAACTATTGAGATTTTTCTCCGTTCAAATTTCATTCTTGTTCTGTTACACAGATTTTGTGTCCTGCCAGATAGGCTGTAGCCTTGTCTCTCAAAGCCTGAAGGGTCAGATATAGACTCTCAATTACAATTTGGGGTAACAACCTAATTTATGTGTTTACAGATATCAGTAATCAAAAGCTTATTTGTTAACTCTCAACTCTGGAGTGGGATTTCCGTTATTTTCATGCTTAAATTGTAAGGTGAGCAGGTCAGAGAATTACAGGTTAGGATAGCTCTGATAAACTGGCTAAATAATCATATATTAGGTCCTACACCATAAGTTTCTTTTGAAATAATCATAGAATCACAGAATCATAGAATGGTTTGGGTTATGAAAATAACGGAAAGTCCACTCCAGAGTTCAGAGTTAACAAATAAGCTTTTGATTACTCTACATAATTTAACTCTAGTTTGCATATATCACATTTCAGTTGAATTTATCACCACAACCAAAATCACCTTTTAGAAAACAATTTTAGAGCTAGACCTAGGTTTCTCAGCTTCTGATGCTAGAAAATTCTGATGTATTCCACTTAGGATTACTAGTTAGCTTTCATTTCCTTTCAACTTTTGCCTCTGGATAAGCTCAACTATTCCCAAGAAGAAACACTGATCAAGTACATTTGTCATCCGAACAACTATAATAAGGTAATTCATCATAGTCTGTCAGAGTCTTATTCCGGGAAGACTGCTGCATTTTTATCCTTACTTAAAAATAT
>NW_008824791.1:6761635-6770272 GCF_000699105.1 Pygoscelis adeliae
ACATGTTTAAAAGCCCTTCCAAACTGATAGTGGCAGATAATTAAGTTATCAGCTATCAAAGTATTTTTTCACTCTCTGCAACGTTTATGACACCATGAACCTTTCTGGCTGGTTTAATCTGACCTGTTCAGAGTGTGTGATCCCTTGTTCCTTCCCTTTTCCTTTCTTAATGGTAGCCAGTGACCAACGTAATTCACTACGACAAATGAAGCTCTTCTGGAGAGTCTAATTGAGCAATTTTGTTTTCTTTTCAAGGTCTGAACTCAACCACCTCCTGCAATCCATTCTTCAGCACCACAGTGGCAAAAGAGTTACTTGAAGGCAAAGAAAGCTAGATTTTAGGTTTCCAAACAGAAGAAGAATAAACCAACACTAGCTCAGAGTTGTGCATGGGTGAAGGTGGAAGTTGTTATTTAGGCTGTCAGTAATGCTTAACTTTTTTGTATATTCTCCCGTCAAAGGTGAACTATTTTTTTGTGCAAGCTTGGCATTTCACCAGCATGTTGGGTGCAAAATTTCATGTACTCTTCCTGTTTTTTCTCTTACATTCCTCTTACGTTACTCTGCGGATATAAATATTGTCTTTCAAAAAAATTCTGCTTTTTGTTCACAAAAAAATAGGGCATGCAGTTTTAGCACCAGTGAACAACCTCTCAAATGGAAATGCACTGAAGGAAAAAAATACTGGGAAAGAAGCAGGTTCTATTTTCATCTTCCAGAACAGCATTAACAATAGCAAGGAGAAAATGAACTCAGTCTTGCAGATCTATTGCCTCACATAAAAACACAAACAGGGCATAGTTTTAATCCTCGCACCTCGTCCATCAGCACCTTTTATCTGTGGCTTTTCAATACAGCAATGCAAGCCTAATGACAAGGTGATCTTAAAAAGCTCGAATCAATTTCCACTTCAGTCACACCTGTCAAAAAGGCAGGGAGAGAAGTTAGATCTGATAAGCAAAATTAAAAGTAACATCAGTGAAACCTACCAGTAGATACATGCGGTAAGTTGCTAGCAATGCCATGCAGTCTGTGTGTAATTGGTTTATTAACAGCATTGCATTTATGAAAGACAAAGCAGAATGCCACAAGATTTATCCTGAAGCAAGGCTTCATCAAGTGTGAAAGATGAGGATTCAGCATCAGAAGATAAATGAGCACTATTCCTAATACTGTGGAAAAGGGAAAGGGCCCTGATAGCTCTAGGTGAAGGAAGGACCGTTCTTAACGCTTACTTGACTTCTATTAATAGGCCTTTTGTAGGTCTTAGGTGCAAATGACGTACATTAAAACAAAGAAGTCTAGGTATGCAAGAAGCCAAGTCAGTAATACTTCAGTCTGCAAAATACCCCACCCTCCAAGCATTGTTTGTATTTGTCTCATATGGAAGAGATAAAATGAATTACAAAACCCAGAATCAGACTCAAAGATTCTCATGTGTTTGGAATTAAGAACATTTGTAACCACTGTACCAGCAGAACTTAGTATTCTTGGCCATATATTTTTGCCTTGTTCAGTTTCCTTTTGCTGAAGCAGCGCTAAAAGGTGAGAACTAACAGGCCTCTTGGTTAGAATTTATCTGGTTGAGGAGAACCCAGCTGAAACAGATCTGCACCATCAGCCAGTGTGATTTGGTGCTCTCCACAGTTATCTTCAGCACCCCTTTCCTTTGCCCACACAGCAAGTGAGAAAAAGGGAGCTGCTTATGTCTGATGTATATGCTGTATAGATTACTTAAGAACAGTGCTGTGACTGTCTGACCGTCCAACTCTCACGTGAAGTTTTCCCCCTCCACTGCCCATGTTCTCCCACCACAAGCTCCACAGCTGGATCACTGCTTGCCCACTCTGTGGTGGCAGATCTTGAAGCAAACAGATCTGCCAGACAAGTCGATGTTCTAAAAACCTTGGCTGTAAATTGCACACCCTCTGGTTTCAGCTCTTCCTCATGCCATGACCTCAATGCACTGGCATACTTCTCTCCCCGGGGCCACCCACCAGGCAAGGAAAAAGTTCAGAGGTGCAAATGAAAGCAGCCCCTGACTAAGTGTAAATGGCTTTAGCCCAGCATATCCTTCTAAAAATGGCAGAGCCTCTCATTTTCAATTCAGAGGTTTTTGTTTATTTGGTTTTTAATAATCTAGTTGCCCTTACCAGTCACAACTACCCTGAGCTACAGGCAGTGCTAAGAAACAGAATCAGTAATTGTGGGGAAAGATTTCAAAAGACTCAGAGAAGAGCTGAGTGTTCATATTCCACTTGAAGACAATATCTTATTCTAATTTATTCATATTCTGAAGAGAAAATCTAGTGTCTACTATGTTGTAACTATTTAGTATTAGGAAAAACCTTATTACTCATACGGCTGTTATGAAAATTTGCCAAGACTCTAATGAAGGCAAAACTGCTGGAGTACATACAATGAGTCAGAATTATGAAGAATCCCAATTTATGTTTTCAAATAACATTAATTTTTGGTGTAAAAGCCATATCAACGTTACAGCAGAGCCAAGTACAGTTCTTATTGCTAAAGGGACCTGGGGACCATGACAACAAATTTCAGGATGTTGGATTTTAAACTGGAGGCACTCTTATCTCAAAACAATCATTCTATCCAGGGAGTTATAAAGACAGCCTAAACAATGTGAGGCCATAAAATGTTTGACCTCTTTCCCACAAACCAGTAAATCAGGGTGCCAAAGAAGCACAACACTATTAAACTGATGAAACTATGAGGCTGATGAGAAGGACTCCGAATATGACTAGGAAGCATTTCATTTCAGATTTCCAGGGGGAATTCTCAATACCAGATAGACTGAATTCCTACTCAACATTTCTCTCTGTGTGGCCATCATTAGTTTTAATTATTTCTGACATTTTGTCTATCATACTGGATCCTTGGAGAAAAGTAATGAGTCTCCTCATGTGAAAGGTGAAAAGAATGAAGATCATATTAAGATGCCAGAAATAATTAAACCACATGATCTTACTAACTATAAGCCCCATAAAGGATCCCATTAAACCACTTGCAACTACCAGTGTGACTACAGAAATCTCCTCATTAGCTATAAGAGCCAGCTAGCAGCATCTTAATTCTGGCATTTCAATTTCATTAGTTGATTGTGTATGCTCGTTCCAGATTTAATATCAGCAATTGTCAATTGTCTGATAATAATGAGTATGTCTGTAACAGACAATTAATGAGGGCTACTTACCTGAGGAGCTGAGCCCAGTCATTTCCTAACTGTTTCTTTTCGAGTGGTTGGGAAAACAGTTTGTTAAAGATATCTTTAACCTTTTCCTGAAGGTCATGTTTGTACTGTAATAAAACTTACTCAGCTTTTTGGAAAGAATATACCAATCAGTTCAAATCAAAAGCTTTGGAAAGTACAAATTACATTCTCTCTCTTCCCAGCTTACTGGGAGAAACACTGTGTGATAGTCTCCAGAAAAATTAAGCAAAGAAGTCTAACAGTTTGTATTTTCTTATCTTAATAGAATTTTACAACAGCAGTGAATGCTTCAGAAATACTACTAAGGAGAAAAGCTAATTGGCAGAAGATTATAAATTATATTTCCATATTCAGCAAAATAAGTACAAGATAATTTATTATTATATTCAAAACTATAACTCAGTGGGTAGAGGCAGAAGACTGCAAAAATAATTTAAAATACTTTTCCTCTGAGAAATATTGTTTTATGAAATATTAACATATCAATACATTTCATAAAAAACACTGATACATTAAAATAGACTATTTTCTCCCTATTTCTACACAATAATGCATTTACTAAGCAATGTGGTAGATATACACACCCGCCTATATATACAAAGTAGTATAAAATAAGCAAACATATACTCAAATTGCTACTTTATGAACTCAATTCTCTGCCTTCCACTGGCAATGTTCATACAACACCTCTTTTCTAAGGAATTAATAAAGGTTCATAAACACACATCTAAATGTAACCCCTTTGAGTAGTTCTACTGACTTCAGCAAATCGAGTTGATTGTAACTGATGAGTCTGATTACTTCAATCTTGTCCCAGACACGATGAAAGATGGACAAGAAATAAAATGTTATAGTAAACATCATCATATTTCTAGATGACAAAAGCCTCGGAATCCAAAGAGTGCTGAGTTCATTCTCCATGCTTTTTTACCATCTTTTACTATTCATAAGTTTCTTAAGTGGTACTCCTGTGGATCTTTGTGTCAGAAGAATATATTAAGCAAATTAAATTGTTACATTTCTCCTGGGGCCACCAGTTATGCTGTATATTATAAAGGGGTGATTATATTGCCACTTTGTTATTGCCAGACTTTGAATTAAAATTAAGTATTATTTGACATATGCTTTCATAAGTGTTTGATAAAATGAATTAAAATAACAGACACTAAAACACAGGCAATAGCACAGTGGTGACTTCATGTGCTAATTGTGACTG
Organism: Pygoscelis adeliae; assembly: GCF_000699105.1. Classification (NCBI taxonomy): domain Eukaryota; kingdom Metazoa; phylum Chordata; class Aves; order Sphenisciformes; family Spheniscidae; genus Pygoscelis; species Pygoscelis adeliae. The sequence continues at coordinate 6,766,084 of NW_008824791.1, forward strand.
CAGTTCTCTTATTGGTACCTAGAACTGTAGTATATACTTTTTTGAGACACATTTTATTTCAGCTGTCAGACGTCAAGGACAACTTGTGATCAAATTTGGATGACCAATTCATGTGATATAGACAAACATGAAACAGAACTCCAAGATATTTTATATCTTCCCATCTGTTCTCTTGTTCATTTGTCAGCAGACACTTGACCTAAATGCTTAGAAGTAGCATAACTTAGCCAATACTGGAAGAAGCTTATAGCAATCTATAGAGTCCATAACTATGGAAATAAAAATAAATACAAAAAATAAAAAAAAGAATTCAGAGGAATTATTCTGCAAATTCTCAGGTAGAGGGCCAGCAGAACATTGCAGAGTAATTTTACTGTCAAACTAGAAATGCACAAAAGGCTCGGATCTCTATAAATATTTCTGACCATGAAACCCCTCCCCCCCATACATTTTTGTTAGCCAACTTTGGCAAAGAGCCAAACTCAGTAATAAGGTATGGTCACATAAGCACAAAAATCTGAAGTTTATACTAAAATGTATCTGTTTCCTTCCAATAGTCTTAAGAAACAACTAAAAAGCCACATATATAAAAAGATCTGCAAAGAGGAAGGAAACAAGCCATTGAGAATATCTTGAATTTTAATATCATGTCTAGTAATTGTCACAGTGCTCATCAGATATTGTTACAGTAGTCAGAATTAGTACAGTCATAAGCCCTGATTTTGCAAAATTTTCCTTCCAAGAAGTTTACTGAAACTAAATACAAAGTCTTACTTACTTCACACTAACATGAACCCACCTTCTGGGTTAGCAAGCACAGTTCTTTGTTGCACAAACCTCATATTTACACAGCTCTTAAATCTCACTTTCAAGGAAGAAGCAGCAGCTACTTCAAGACTAACAAGTATTGTTGTTGTTGAATAAGCTGTTGGTGGCATGGGATGTTTATTACAACTTCTCTCATCACATATATGTGTGCAAAACAATTAGTATTTTTATCATCTGCCGCTATTGAAATTAACATTCATCATCATAGAAGCTAATGCTTAACTTTAAACAGGCTTTAAATACTTCCTTAAAAAAAAGCCCTTCTCTTAATTTTTCTTTTTAAAGTTTGTCACACTTGAGAACTCCATTTTACTTATTAAGCTGCCCTTGGTGTGACTTCTAAAACATACAATCCAAAAAAATAAAAGAAATTAAATAGACATCTTAAGCTTTCATATATCAATATGTGTGTATGAAGGCATGAAAAGCATTAGGTCTTTCCATCTTTGACAGTTACCATTAAGAGGTGCAATCTTCAGAAGAAAGCAAGAATAAAAAGAAGAGCATGCCCTAATTATTACAAAGTATATCACGTTAAGATGTGTAATGGTAGTTAAGAAGAAGAGAAAGAAACCCTGCAACATAGTTTATTTAGTATGAATGAACATGCTAAATGATCCAATTAGAATCAAGTATTTCCATTCTCTAGACTTCCTTCTTATAGAACAGACTTCTGTAAGTTGTATTCTTATTGAATGGTATTTCAAGATCAGAAGGATCTTCATTCTCCTAATTGCTACCTGAGATAAAGAAATGACCCACTTTGCCAGAAATTAACCACTCATCTGTAAAGATACTGTACTCCAGAAGTTGTTTTATCCAATGATAAAGTTATTTTATGATCTGTGCTCCCAATATAGAAAATGGAACGGTAATAAATGGAAGAGTAATAGTGGCTCTTGAAAACAAATATTCTCATTAAAGACTTAGTTTTACTGAAAATGGATTAGTGGCCAGTGGGAAAGGTGCGTCATTACTGACTCTTTCTTTGTATCAACTGTCAAGATGTTAATTCAGCCATTTCGTAGAAATAACATATAGTTGCTGCTGTAGTGATTAATGGGAAAGAGACTGTCTCTGTGTTCTGATGCTTGATTTATCCTTCTAAATGCAATGAATACCACAAGGGTCTCACTGCTTACTAAACTGAGAAGAGCTGTCCTTTCACAGCACAGAAAATAAGATCACCATCTGTTTCTTTGCAAATACTTTATCTGAAGAGATTGTTGTAAAAGCAAAATAAATTCTGAGAATAAAATAGGAAAAATGTAATTTGAAGCTGTCACAATAAAAATAAATAGAAGATGAAGATGGATGATGGTGGGTGGTCTGGCAGCCTGTCTGAAAACATATGGCTTGATCTAAGACCCACTGAAGTTAGGAGAGGTTTCTGGTTTCCTAAAGAGACTTCAGTTACAGACAAGGACTTATATAAGTCTTTAAGACTGCAGAAACAGAGTCATCTTGTTACCACTGCTTATGGGGTTTTTTGCTACTTATGGGTATGGAAGTTTGTTATTTAAATATTATGACATTTCCAAATACATTGTATGTTATCATAAACTCCAATTTATAGCAAAACAAACTGCTTCAAGCTGTGCTGGATGTGGCAAATGGAAGCTGAAGGTGTCTGAGGAGTAAATGGATGCCAGCTTGTTAGCTGAGGGAAGAGGCTGAGGCAATGAACACGCTGAACTTGCATAATGAGGAGCTGGGTTTCAGGGAGGGCTGAGAGATTCAGGAGACAGATGAGAAAAAGGAGCAGAAGCAAAGTTAATTTGTGTTTTTGAGAGGGTGTCCTGGTTTCAGCAGGGATAGAATTAATTTCCTTCTTAGTAGCTGGTACAGTGCTGTGTGTTGGATTTAGTATGAGAACAAAGTTGATAACGCACCCATGTTTTAGTTGTTGCTAGGTAGTGCTTGCACTGGTCAAGGACTTTTCAGCTTCCCATGCTCTACCGACCGAGACGGCTCCAATGATAAAGTTATTTTATGATCTGTGCTCCCAATATAGAAAATGGAACGGTAATAAATGGAAGAGTAATAGTGGCTCTTGAAAACAAATATTCTCATTAAAGACTTAGTTTTACTGAAAATGGATTAGTGGCCAGTGGGAAAGGTGCGTCATTACTGACTCTTTCTTTGTATCAACTGTCAAGATGTTAATTCAGCCATTTCGTAGAAATAACATATAGTTGCTGCTGTAGTGATTAATGGGAAAGAGACTGTCTCTGTGTTCTGATGCTTGATTTATCCTTCTAAATGCAATGAATACCACAAGGGTCTCACTGCTTACTAAACTGAGAAGAGCTGTCCTTTCACAGCACAGAAAATAAGATCACCATCTGTTTCTTTGCAAATACTTTATCTGAAGAGATTGTTGTAAAAGCAAAATAAATTCTGAGAATAAAATAGGAAAAATGTAATTTGAAGCTGTCACAATAAAAATAAATAGAAGATGAAGATGGATGATGGTGGGTGGTCTGGCAGCCTGTCTGAAAACATATGGCTTGATCTAAGACCCACTGAAGTTAGGAGAGGTTTCTGGTTTCCTAAAGAGACTTCAGTTACAGACAAGGACTTATATAAGTCTTTAAGACTGCAGAAACAGAGTCATCTTGTTACCACTGCTTATGGGGTTTTTTGCTACTTATGGGTATGGAAGTTTGTTATTTAAATATTATGACATTTCCAAATACATTGTATGTTATCATAAACTCCAATTTATAGCAAAACAAACTGCTTCAAGCTGTGCTGGATGTGGCAAATGGAAGCTGAAGGTGTCTGAGGAGTAAATGGATGCCAGCTTGTTAGCTGAGGGAAGAGGCTGAGGCAATGAACACGCTGAACTTGCATAATGAGGAGCTGGGTTTCAGGGAGGGCTGAGAGATTCAGGAGACAGATGAGAAAAAGGAGCAGAAGCAAAGTTAATTTGTGTTTTTGAGAGGGTGTCCTGGTTTCAGCAGGGATAGAATTAATTTCCTTCTTAGTAGCTGGTACAGTGCTGTGTGTTGGATTTAGTATGAGAACAAAGTTGATAACGCACCCATGTTTTAGTTGTTGCTAGGTAGTGCTTGCACTGGTCAAGGACTTTTCAGCTTCCCATGCTCTACCAGGACAGCTGACCCCAACTGGCCACAGGGATATTCCATACCGTGTGACATCATGCTCAGCATATAAAGCTGGGGGAAGAAGAAGGAAGGGGGGACTTTCAGAGTGATGGTGTTTGTCTTCCCAAGTCACCGTTACGCGTGATGGAGCCCTGCTTTCCTGGAGATGGCTGAACACCTGCCTGCCCATGGGAAGGAGTGAATGAATTCCTTGCTTTGCTTTGCTTGCGTGCGCGGCTTTTGCTTTACCT
>NW_008824791.1:6770297-6797246 GCF_000699105.1 Pygoscelis adeliae
ATTTTATTTCAATTATTAAACTGTTTTTATCTCAACCAATGAGTTTTTCTCACTTGTGCTCTTCCAATTCTCTCCCCCATCCCACCCAGGTGTAGGGGGATTGAGCGAGCGGCTGCGTGGTGCTTAGTTGCCAGCTGAGGTTAAACCACAACAGTCCTTTTTGGCTCAAGCCCATGACCCTGAGATTAAGAGTCCCATGCTCTACCAACTGAACTAACTAGATATATTAAGGTAAAACAGGAGCTTATGGTAAGAAGTTGGGTTTATGGACGCACGGAAGGAGGATAACTAGAGCTGTTGAGTAATTAGGCAGTAGCCAGACACCTTAGAAAGATGTGGAGGTGGTTTGGGTAGCAGACAATAAGGACCCATGGATAACCACCAGTACCAGATTGCCAGACCGCAGGACAAGAACATTTCCAGAGCCTTTTTAAGAGGAGAGAAAAAAGGGAATACTAACAATAGACTAGTTACTATACTAACAACTATTTTTAGTGTGATTGCTGAAAAGCTGGAGTAATGTTTCCCCAATTAACTCTTCAAAAGGAGTTGCTGCTTCTGTTTCTTCTTGCCCCCATAACACCACTTACTTTGTATCAGTATGAGCACTCGTATGGCTGCACACCGAATACCAGGGAACTAATTCAGCTGAAAAACAACTTTTGTATTCAGTTCACAATCTTGTCATGTAAATACTCACTCTAACTCAAGGTAAGTCATTATGCAGGGGTATAGGTATCTGAGGCAGCAACCGCTTTCTATGGGGCATGCATACAGTGAACAAGTGGGTGTGCAATGACTTGAAGAAGTCAAGCCTCCTCTGCTATCCAGTAAAGCTAGCACAGACTGTACCTTCTTCAGGATTGAACCATAAGTGAACACAGAGGTTCAGTGATCACCTTTTCTACTCAATATTATTCGCAACACAGGCTTGCTGAAAATTGTCTGTTAACTAGAAAATTACCATCATGAGATTCCTTCTCCTGGTTTCGGTTTAAGGACCTATCTACAATCACCTCTAGAGGAAGCTCTCCGATTTTTTCTTCTATACCTGTCTGTGTGTAATTCATGGACCAAAAGTATATGAGAACTTTCAAGCAGCAAGAGTTACCAGGTTTAGTAAGGAAAATTACATTTCCCCCTTAAAATATTGTCCTTTTAAATACATTGCAGTCATAAATCTTTGGTTCAAACTTGTGTGATCTTATATGTCAGGCAATCTCCACTACAAAAGGTGTGAGCAATTTTCAGATACATGAGCCTGTTTTACCACCCTACCATTAACATTTTACCATTTACACAGTTCTACTCATAAGACCTTTGAAGCTGGCATTATGAACAGTAGGAAAAACAAAGGCAAAAAAGTTCTTTATTTGGCTCTTGCCCAGCTAAGTCACAGAAACCCAGAAGCTTACAGTCCAAGCTTATCAGATTTGCACCACAGGTGAAATATGTTCTTTCCTCGTGTCACTTTTCAGCGGTGGACACCATCATATGTGCTGTGCACAAACCGTATCGATAATAGGAGACAAAATAGCATCGGCACCATCATTTAGAATTCCACTCTTCCATTTATATGTTTTTTCAATGAAAGATTTCATTGGTGGTAACGTATTACAGGCATAATTACATATTGGTGATTTCTTTAAACAAAATGAATGTTATCTTTACCATGTGGCCATTAACCACTCAGTCAACGGAACCCTCTTGAACTTTAGCTGTACATAGTGTCAACTATAACACAAGTTCACATAATGAAAGTGCCCTCTTGTTCTATAAGAGCAGATCGTGCTCAAAAGATATATATATATTTAGACACTTCACTGTCCTTGCCACTTGTCACTGTCACTGAAAAGCATCACTGCATTTGGCATCAATACTCCAGTGAATTATGTCATTGTGTTCACATTTATAATTGACAAAAAGTGAGGTAAATACAAAATACAGGGCCTAAAGCTAAAATCTGACTACCTGCAGTTCTAGTTTGTTAAAATGCAACCTGATTAATACCTTATACTCTCCTCCCCAGCCCCAACCCGAACAAACCCCAAACCATTTAAAATTACCAGATCTCTAGTTACAGTGACTAATTTCAGCCACTTAAGCGCTTTTCAAGCGCTGACCAGAGCACTTTTAACATTATAAAGAGGCAGTGTGCATTATTAGATTAGTAGCATGACACAGTCCTCCTCGGAATGAAGGATGTAGAAGAATTTGTGGCTACGTAATTAGAGCACGGAAGGAAGATCAAGAGAGAGATCCCAGAATAGCAAGTCTATACAGTGCTGCGGGAAATTATTCGTCCTGTTCTGGAAGCAGCCTAGCCGCATTAACATGCCGCTGTGCTATGCCAATAAACCTTTTGAGGCTAGACTGCCCTGAGTGTAACTGGATAATAAGTGACTCAGCTTGGGTTGGGAATCGACAAGCCTTAAATCTTGCATTTCTGAACACTCTGTTCCAGAGCTGAAACAAGCAGCTTAATTCCACTTCTGCCTAACATTAGTTCTAGTAAAGCTTTTCTGTGACAAAATCTGGTTGTGCTGCTATGCCTATATCCAAGACAGGATCCATTTATTGCTAAGCTTCCTCAGTGTGAAAAGAGATCAGATACAGTCTGTGACTTTAGGTTTTCTAGAAAAGATTTTAGGAAGAAATTCTCTTGGGAAAGGATTCCACAAAAATTTGAGTTTTTACTTTCTCACTGCATCAGAGGGGAAAAAAAAAGGCAATAGCTTTTCTGGACTCTGTGTATTTACTCACAAACCCCAGCTACCTGAGCACCATAAATCAGAGCTCCAGGTTTGCAGTTTCCCTTTTCTAAGCCTCAGCTGAAGCAAGAGAGAGTAATTTTCAGAATTTCTTATCTCAATTGTACTTAATGTAGCACTAATATGCAGATGTGGTCAAATCATATCACATCTATAAGTGCTTCCTTGATGTCCCTCATTACTCTTACTTGCAGTGCAATACGTGGTCAAAATTGCTAAGCATGTTCACTCTCCTCCTCTTTGTACAGATCCTGGCTTCTCTTCTAAGACAGGAGGCTCTCTTATCACCTGTACCTGCGTCCAGCATTCTGTCCTCCCCAAATTGTCAGTGTCCAGCCACTGTCAAATAACCTGGCAATCAGTTTTGTCAAAATGCCTTTTGTCAAAATGCTAGATGATCCTTCAGCTGGTCATCAGCCGACTTGGCAAAGCTGTTGTCTTGCTTGGCCAACTTCTTCAGTATATCCACTATACTGCCCAAGTGGACCTATTCAAATGCCAATGAGCTTTTTTAATCTTTTCACTGGCCCTAACCAGTTATTGCCTGTCATAAACAATGCCCATGGAAATGGAGAATACCACTGGTAAAAGGTTAACCCTTGAAGGTCAGGCAAGAAGCAACACACATATGCATGCATGCATGCACAAAATAGCTAGGTAAACTAACTCACGGTATTTCATAAAACTAATGCAAAAAACCTCTTTTGGTTTTGAGGCTTTGGTTATACATAAGGATAAAAATGACAAAAATCTGGTACTGTTACTCTGTTAAAAGAAACCCAGAAGGCTTTGTGTGGCTTGGAATAAAGGAAGACATAAAACTTCTACATAAACTCTTGGGATACTATAAAGAAGCAAGTTTTCAATTTCTGACCCTGAACACTCTCAGTAAGTATGCCCCACTTGTTCAGCCTATAAATTTTCAAGGTTATTTGGAAAGTGAAGAACAAAAGAAGTGCTTCTCATGAGAAAAAACTCCTTCGTAGCAACAAGGAAGGAATTCTTTCTTTTGGAACTCCTCCAGACAGTATTACCCATAGAGCTTAAAAAGTTAAATAGGCTAAGGCATTATATGCATAGTACTTTTTAAGTACATTTAAAATCCAGTTTGATTGAAGTCCAGCGTGCAATATTTTGGGATGTAGCCATAACTTCCCTTGCAGTTTTGAAAGATGTTGCTAGATATGAGCTATGGAACCAATTAGAGCACCAGTTCAGTCTGAGGAAAAATGAGCCTCCATAAATAGAGTACTTGTATCACATAAAAGAAAAAGCAGGCATACCCATAAACCCAAACCAGAACATCAACACAAAAATGAAACTGGATTTTCAAGGAAGTATGACATAGCCAAATGAAATACCTGCAAACATATTGTGCAGAGGATTTTACGCTGACCGTTTCAATTATCCAACATAGGCACACCAGTAACTAGTTTACAAATGATACACTGCACAAAATACAACTGAACTATCTAGTACCAGTATAACAATGAAATTAAAACTCTCTCTCAATTCCTTCCCCCCCCCATTTAGGGACTAAAACCATTCAAACAATTTACCTATACAGACTCTCTGCTTATATGCAACCCCTTTGAATGAAAAAGGAACAGTAGAAAAAAGGGGCAACAAGACTGACTCCAAATACGGTTTCGTTGTTTCTGAAAATACAACAATGTGATGGTGCTACAATGAACACAAGAAACAAACATAAAAATGGTGATCCAAGACTGTTCAGACTGATTTTTCTCTGAATATCTGTTCCTAGTTCAGTTACCAGTTAGATCACTTCCCTCAGAGTTATGAAATGTTATGCTGCACCTTTCACTTTCATCAGCGGTAGCACTCCAGCATGCTACAAAGACAGAAGCAGCATTGATGTTCTAATCTCTACCTTTTTTTTTTTTTTTTTATAATTTTTAAACCTTTCCAGCTTCTTTTGAGGTACAACTTCCTTCCAGCTCACAAAGGCGGCTAATGACATCAATAGATTGCTCATGAGGGCACTTGTAATGAAATCTTTGCACAAGAATTCCAGTGTTTTTGAAATAATTCAGTATTTTTCAAGAGACAAAACCAAACTAGCTTCATCCCTCCTCCCCCAAAGCAATTGAAAAAAACATACACACACCCACACCTTTTTGTTGCGGCTTTCTGAAACATTATAAAGCAAAATCCCTTGCTTCTCTTTGTGTTGATCAGTGAGAATGAAAAAGGCTTGTACCAAGTTGGAAACAAGTCAAAATGCCCTTTCTGACTTGTTAATGAAATCCTTCTGATGTACAAAAGGCATTTATTCACCACCTTAACAGCCGCACTGCAAGTAGATTTTATCTGGCTAGAGACTCGTTTATTTGAATGAGAAACTAATCTCTTTTGTGGGATTCACATAAAGGATTTGAATTTAAAAATAAATAAAAGGAATTGTTTACCTGCACATAGCTAATAATACCTTTGGAAATGCCATCTATGGATATGGACTACTGAATCATGAAGCATTAGTCTGGCACATTTAAAAGAGTTCACGCTATAAAAGTATAATGAGTCTATGCTCTAGAACAGCACATAACAAAATGAAGACAAAGTTAAAATTAGATTCCCACCGCACTCAGAAAAACTAACAGAAAATTGTAGAAAATATTTTTAGAGAATGGGTTTGAAAATGTATGGAAAAAGCTCCTGCTTGAAGCTATGCAAATTGCATTTGAAGGGACTGATCTGACATAAGGTTGGCAATGGACGCAACTGGAGCTTTAATTGAATAAGCTCGGACATCTGTCTCAACTGTCAATCCTCCTAACAATAAGATTGATAGATGCAAGCTAATCGCCAATTAGAGGGAGTTTTTCAGATACAGGCTGTGAGTTGAGAAGCTGGATGAACTCGCACGGAGGCAGATGAAGCGAGTGTGCAGAAGAGAGAGCGAGATTTCTGTCTGTTTCCAGACAGAGACCGTGAGATCTCCTTAGACTGAACTCACAGAGCAAAGTGTCACCGGCACAATAACGAAGGTTAGAGAGAAACACTGGCTCCACGACTGTGAGACCAACCTCTATCTCATCTTAAGACAGCTTTAAGCAGAAGATACCCAGTATGGTTTTACTTACACAGTCATTAGCATCCCTTTCCTTTTGGGATACAAAATATCTTAGCATTACATAATGTGACTGCAGTAGCTGTCTGCCTTTCTTCCTCCCCTAAATACAAACACATTATCTAGTCCTTGTATCTTTTCCACATCCTTCTTAACAGACTACTATTTATAATAAAAATCATTAGGATTCCTTTTGCTCCTAATATGCTTAAACGCTTTCTAGATTGCCCTTGCTGGCTGCTGGTTAAAAGATTATGTTCTCATTTACTCTACCAATTTTCTACCATTCCTAGTTTTGGATATATAGCCTTTATGAACAACTTCCTTTTTCTTCCTAGTTTAGCAACTGATTTTTCATTTTCACCGGCCCAGACTTTTAAAAATCTTGTCTCTCCTCTTCCCTTTCCCTCCTCCAGATTGTGGAATTGCATCTTTGTGGACACAGAATGTGGTTTTTATAGTTTACAGTTATCAATATTTATTTTGTTTAACCACTGCATCCCCACCCCTTTGTGATTCACACGTAATGCCGTCATGGTATACCGTAAGAATCCTTTAAAGAAGTATAATTATTTCTGGGACACAAGAGCAGCACAGTGTATTTATTCTTTTCTCTTCTCCTCTCTCCAGCGTTAAAAATTTGTTCTTCTCAAGGCGCACTCTAGTTTCTTTAAATACCACTTTTGTAAGTACATCTGCACAACTAAGTACTTTCATTTGGATTTATGTGCTTGTAGAGCAAAATTGATAACAAAGCTTGTGGCTATTGGCAGCAAACATTTCTTTCAGTTCTTGTTTATCTCTCTATTCTAGCCCTCATGTTGATAGGAAACTGCTGGTGGAGGCAATAGTTGAGGTTATAACGGCAGTTGCCAGGTTTCAGAAATAATAACTGGCAGCACAAAACCTCCAGCATGCCATAGACAGAACTACCTCCTAATCGCTCAGTGTTATTTTCCCCAACAAACCATAAATGGTTTCTGGTGTGATTTAGTAGCCTGTAGTAGACACTAATTGGTACACCACATTAAACTTTCCCTAATAAGCTTTCAGGATAATCTACTTCTAAGTTGCCTATGACTTGGGAACATATAGTCACATTAACCACACCCAGGATAAAAAGACAGGCTTTCCAGCTGGCTCACGAGGGTGATATTCCACTTTGACCATTGGAGCTATGCCTTTTCCAGTACCAAATGTTGCTTGGATATTTCTGTACAGCCTAGTTTCGCTGCTCATTTTAGTTCACAGAAAAACGTCCTAATTCATTATGCAGTGCTTAATGGGAAAAGAGGACTTTTGGCAGGGGGGTGGGGGGAAGTGAAAGAACTTAGGCTTATACTTTTATATCTCAGTGGACGGAGAAGTTTTCACCTACCTAAAAAGCCCAGGAAGTGACCTCCAGATACTTATGTCCGCACTAAATAAATCCTATCTCTGGCACACAAATATTTTGCCGTGGAAGTCGACTGTGCTGCTGTTTGCTGGGAATGGAAATGCCAGAGGTACCTGAAGTCCCGAGGGTTAAATAATTTCTATAACAATGATGACCAAGCCATTAAATGTACATGAATATTTAATTTCAGCTGTACTTAGTTCCAGACTTAATTGTCAAAACCACTTTGCTAAGAATATGCAAAGAAATTATCTATTCTCCTCAGTTATGTAACATCTTCACCTCCGGATTTAGGACAAGGAGTTAAATCCACAAGGAAGCTCTTTCAGTGGCTTGTTCTGCCAGTTCATTTTACCATGCTGTAAGAACTAGGACTAAGCACAAGCTGTGGCATCATCCGTTCTCCTTCCCCACCCTTTCTTTTTACCCTAATTTTCACAGCTTTCTCATGATCTATTGGAAATAATTCCTCCACAATCACTTGGCTTTCTCACCAATGCTTTTTAGTTGATCCAGAAAAATCTCTGCTATCCAACTTCAGGCTTTCAAAATACGCTTACATTCAAAGTGCAGGAATTACTCAGGGTTAAAGTCTGAAGCGTGGAGTGTAACTTGCTTTAAACATAAAATTCTTTTAATGGCACTATTGAAAGTGCCCCTAAGCATTCTCCAGAAGCTGTTAAGCCATTCAATGCATCTTGCAGTGTTAGAAACTCCACGTACTCTGGCCCAATGAGTGACTACTCCATGTGGATCTTTTATCTAGAAAAGCTATATAGCTATGACAAACAGCAGTGTCTGGCACATCACATTTAAAAAATAAAAAAATCTGTTTATTTTTAATTAGTTTTCTTTTTCTGAAGAAAGGTGGCAGTTTTTCTGGTGGGTGTACTTTGTCAGGACATGTAGGGATGAAAAAAATTATAATATTTCTTAAATAACTGGAAGATTAAAACCAAGTAAAAAAAAGCTGGACAGTTAACAACTATTGGAAACAAAACTTAAAAACGCAAACTCAAAGCTGTGTACTACAGCCATTAGTAAAGAAAGGAGCGGAGGATTAAGTGACAGGTGTGGTGTTCATACCCCCAGAGGCATGCGAAATGCAAGCCTAATAGTTGTGCTTTTAGGCAAAAAGTCTTAATTTATCAAGTTACAAACCCATTTTCCAATGTTACATCCTAGAGGCCACACAGCCAAAGAGCGTTTTCACACACCTTTTTATAACTTGGCAGTGCAGCTGACTGCTATAAATAAATACATTTTAATAGTGTAAATGAAGTTATTTGTCTGTCATTGGGAGAATTTCAACTTTGCCAAAGCCTAATTATTTAAGATACATTAATTATTTTAGTTTCATACAGCGTGTTCAAAAAGATGCTTGAATTTTAAAACAAAATACTGCTGCAGATGAGAGCAACAACATAGCTGAATCTTTTGCATGAAAGATTTATTGTATACAATGTGATTTTATTATATATGAAGGACTGAATTTTAACAAGTTGAGTGAGTCGCAAAAAATTATTTTTTTAAGCCGGCTTAGAACTGAGATCAACTTTGGACTAGTGTCATCGAGGTATAGTGTGTGTCTTAAAAGGAAGATGAGAAGATCAGCCTCTGCCACCCTCACCCCCACCACACATACCTACTAAAGCAAATGGCATGCGGGAGATGCTTCAAATGGAACAATGCGGAAGGCAAAAGTGGAAAAAACACAGCCCTAGAACATTTTTGTGATTACGTGAGTGTGAACGCTGTGTCTAAGAAAATCTGCTTGTACATTAATTCAATGACAGACAGTATGGGGAAGATTTTTCAGGAATACTGAACTTTTCACAGTTTCCTTTATGTATATATATATGTCTAACCGGTACAAGGGTACACTACCACTATTTTTTCTTTTCAATCTAGGACACAGAGTGATATTAATGCAACAAAGAAACATACAATGCCATGAATTATTCCCTTATTTGTTTTCTAATGTTTCTCTAATGTAAAGCAGGCACGGGAAAAGATACTCCCAGGTTATCCGAGTAATGCATAATTCCAATAGAAATACTTCTGAGCATTGTCATAAAGTGTATGCAGAATTAGCCTGCCCTATTTGCTTAAAACTGCCTGCAGCAGATTACATACATGCAATCAAGCTTTGAGAAAGTATAGCACTGATTGTCCTCTTTTCAAAAAGAAACTACCATCTCAAAATGTAAGCACGAGGAATCAGTTCTTGGCCAAGCTATTGCATTTCAACATTTTATATTTTCAAGTTGTAAAAGAATGGATAGAACATTATTTATGCCTCTACACACATACTCAGATTTTTCAGGTGTTTAACATTCCTGGTGAAGAGGTTAAAAAAAAAAAAAGGTAGACTTGTCACAAGTTATTAAGTAACTTCAGAGAAAAAGTCAAAGGAACTGCTATGAGCTCTGGCCTGAACACTCAGATTTTTTTTCTTTTGTTAAGAGTTTCTGAAGTTTTGCAAAACACACACTGTGTTAAGTAAGTATCAGAAATCATTAATATCAGAAATCAAAATTTTCTGGAGAATGCAGTTTGTTACCTTATAATCACTATTATTCAGAAACCTAAATATAAATGTTTAGTTCATAACTCTTGGGACCTATGTATTGTTATACATTTTACAAGTAGTATTTTTGAACATAAAAATAACATGTTCTCTGGAAAATGACGGTAATGAGTACTTCCTATGAAATGCAACTTACCTACTGTAACTCTAATAATGCAGGGAATGAATAATCAAAATTATATAAAACAGCAGGAAATGAAAGAATGGTAACCTTCCCAATTTCTTCCACTGGCATCACACACACTTGGGGCGCGGCGGGGAGAAAGGAAAGGAAAGAGAGAAAAAAAATGGATTGGAAAAATCGGACATATGTCCTTTACCCCCATGTTTGTTTTATCTAGCAGGTAATAAATGAGAATTAAAAAGTTGTCAAAGTTAGTTACTTTAAAATGGCAATAACACACTGACGACCAAACTAAAATCAAGATCACTCTATGTTGGATCCCAAAAAGGGCTGTTATAGGTGAACCCCTTTTTCATTTTAGCTAGAGCTTAAGGACTTGAAAGTTACTCCAAAAAATCCACTTATTACATAGATACGTGTCTCTTGCTCAGTGAGAAGGGAAAAGGGTCCTATGGTCTGGATCCTGCTTGTCAATGCTGTTATTTGAAAACACCTTGATGCAAAATAAACATAAACATTCATTGAAGCAGGACTGGGAATCAGGATTCCTGTCACTCCCAAAGGAGCCTAATTCACAGCAGGTCACAAAGGCAAATGCTCTCTGTTCTCCCTCTCACCCTATAACACTTGCTGCAGAGTGGTCCGGATTCGGTAGCAGAGAGTAGAAAAGCCCAACCCCAGCCTCGCTTAGCTACCTAGCCCGCAGCTTGAGGTTAGGCTACTCATTTGGATCTACACCCTGCTTGCAAATACTCATGTTATGAAACACTTAATGCAAAAATGTCCAACCATCCTCTGAAGTGAGAGGTAGGATTTGAAAGGAGGGAGGCTTAGGAGGAACAGAACTGTGGTCTGCCATTGAGCAGTATACATAGGAGAACACCAGTCATTCTGTAGCAGCGCCTCAACATGAATTTTTCTCCTCTTTCCTCTCATCTCCTTGTCCCCCCATCCCCACGCAGCTCTCTCTTACCCTCTGCATTGTTATTCCCGTCCTGGGCTTATACCATTGACTGCTCAATGGCTGAAACCAGCAGCAATGGTGTGAAACCCAAGCTAGCCACTCTAAAAAAAAAGAGTCTGGAGCTCTGTGCGGATGACACCAAGCAAGTTAAACTGTGCCCTAGCCCCACGCAGAAAAGGTTACTAACACTTCTTCTGCCTTGCAAGAAAAGTCCAGTCCTTCTGCTCGGGCGCATTACCAAGATATCTGAGCCAAACAGCAGCCTTTGACAATGAACTGCAAGTCTTCAAGTTGACACTTATGCCAGGAAGGAAGAAAAACATCAGAATGTTCTTCATCTTCCTTTTTTCCTATTCCCCTCACCTGTTTCTCGTGTTCTTCTCTTCAACACACAGACATTTCAGTGTTATCCACTGACTCTGAGGTGTATTTTATTGCTCAGTATGTTGCTTGACTCGAATTTGACTCTGTATTGTCCAACTTCTCTTTTTAATGTGTAGGAAAAAGTAGGGAACTTAGAACATCTTTACGTGGCCAAGTACAAATACATTTAATCCCAGAATTCTCTAATCCTAGACATGCACTCTAGCCTTGAAATCTATTATTTTCTGACTTAAGATATACCAATGCAGAATACGAGTAAGTAAAAAGTGAGACCAGTGTTCAAAATAATCTCATGCCAGCCTGAGACCCTTCTCATCACTCGTTCTAGTGATTTGTGCAGGAATAGTAAAGTAAAAAGTGACATCTGCAGCTACATAAAAAGGAAAATCTATTTCTAAAAGACTAAGATATTCACATCCTAAATCTGTCCTAATAACACATACCACATTCTTGAAAACACAGAAAGACTAGCAAGTCAATCCTGCACACACAATATTTACAACTCCTTGTACAGTTATCAATTTTAAAACACTATATATGTTTTTTCCAGTAATGAACAAGTAATGCAGATCACGTGATAAGTTCTCTGCAATAAAGAGAACTCTACAACTGCAGTAAGAAAGAAGCTACAATATAAATTGCCTAAGTTCCTACTATTTTTAAACTATATCCCCTTGCAGTTCATAGTATTATATCAGAAGAAAGCAGAAAGAAAAAATGAAGAAACCCCCCAAAAATAAAAAACAGCCAAAGCCTTTCCAACCCAACTCACAACAAGGTGAGGTTTGCATGCAAAAGTAAAGGTTGTATTCATTCATCCAACCATAAAGACTCTTCTGACCTCTGCTGCTATCTAGACACTAAGAAGAAATCTCCAAATTGTTTACTCTAATAACAGCAGACGACTCATATGAGTAAAAAATTTCTACAAGTAAAAAAAAAAAAAAAAAAAAGAGGCATAGACACTAGACCACTTATGCAGCCACACTGATGGAAGAAGACAACCTCTAATCACGAGCACTGATCCTGTGTATGCTGTGAATAAAGATTCTCCGGCATACCACTCAGATTCACTGAAATAAACCTACAGTTCAATGTTCACAGTTTCTAACATTTCTTATAGATGCTTGCGAAGAGGGAAAAAAAAAAAGGAAACTTGACCCAAGTGATTCCGGACATTTCATTCATTAAAGAAAAAAGTATGCTAGAATTACAGGGGTTAAATGTTACTGCCACAAAAAGCATACAGGCACAAAAGATTCTTTTTGTTCAGTATATTGTGTTACATTTGCATGTTCAACTCAAGATTTCACACCAAGATTAAGTTTTGTGGGTCTTTTTTGACAAAAAAAAACCCTACCTTGCTTTGAAAAGCAGACATTTCTGACAACAACTACAAGGAACATACAGATATACAAACATGAAGCAAAACAAGATAGGAGGTGCTTTGAAAAACGGTGGCTTCCTCCTTTTCTCCACATGTATTTATAGCAAGAACATCAACCTCCCCCTCAGCAGATGATCTCCATCATCTTCTGCCTCTACACGGTAAGGTTAGGAAGCCTTTCCTTCTCACATGGCTACCAAGCACATTCCAGCCAGTAGGAAGGATGAAGCTAATGAGCCTTTTATTGACCACTGGGCTGTCCTGAGCCAGTTTCTCTAACCCCAGACCTCCTTTTTCTCTCTGTTTATAATTTGGTCTCTATGTAGGTACTACATGTAATAATATAGCATGTAACAAATGCCCTGATTTTGCCACTTGCTTGCATGCAGCAGGCACAACAGTTTTCAGATTGAATTAACAGTATTTCAGTACAATCATAAATGTAACTTCTCTAAAAATCATGAGCATGACGCTCAAGGAAAAAGACTTTCTTTTTTTGACAGTACTAATGTTATATTCTATTCTGCTTCTCTGTATATGCATATACTTTCATATGCAACAGTCAATGATTGAGGTTGGGAAATAAAAAAGTTAATACTAGCCAATTGCCAGGAACTGAAATACATATGTTCCCAAAAGCAAAAAACCAAACCAAACCAACAATAGAGGGATACAGTGCATTACAAAAAGCAATGCTATGAAGAACAAATCTAGATTTTATTTAAGTGTAAGTAGCTGAAGTTCTGAATACATTTGGATTGAATGTCAGATAATTTCTCTTGAAATCAAAAATCTTCATCAACATGAAGCTGTTGAACATGTCTTTAATTTCTGTAGGCAATCTCAGTATAATTTCTGCTTGCCAGGTGACAAGAAGCAACAACTGCTAGCTACTCACTTGCAGACTAATTTTTATTAAGCACAATATTCTTACACTAAAGGCTAACAATTTTCTACATCAACTGAGCAAAGGTTAGTTTTCACGCCTTTCTGAATCCTACACACATTTCCTTCCCACAGTAGATGGAGGAATTTCCAAAGCTGAAAGCTATTTTGAGCAGCTTCCAGATCCTCCCTTTGTAACACCTTCTTAACTGTGATTTCCTAATCACTATGCAGAAGATTTCACTGCCTAATTAAAGGACTGGTGCAGTGATGAAGATAAAGAATACAGAGCAGGGCTGCAAGCTAATCTACAAGCAAAACACAGAAGCTACTTGTCAACAGTAAGGGCATATTTTATCGACAGCTGTGTCCAATAAGGATGAGCTATGTAGTGAAGATTTAATATTAATGCATTTCAGTCTTTCCCATTACTTACTCATTATACATACCTAGGGCATTTCCAATTCTTTCACTCTCCCTTCTTATTGTAATGTAATTAACATTTTAACCCCTCTGAAAACCCTTGGTTTTACATCACTGCAGACTTTTACAGACAGTGCTTGACAGAGCTGTAGGTCTCAGCAGTTAAGTTTTTGGCTTGTAAAATGCAGGTTGGGTGTCTAAGTCTTGGTGATGAGTGAATCTGCAGGCCAAATCCACTATTTGCACCTTTGAAACTTTCTTTTCCTTTATATGTCTCTCCCTATATATGTATATATGTTGAAATATATGTCTGTTTATACCACTGTTTCCCAAAAGGATATAAATACTGAAACAGTTAAGATCAATAATATTATACACCAAAGACATTACTTAGTGTTATGTAAAACAACTATTTTAAAAGAATGTCATGGTTTAACCCCAGCTGGTGACTAAGCACCAGCCAGCTGCTTGCTTACCCCCCCCCCCCCCCCCCCCCCCCCCCCAGTGGGATGAGGGAGAGAATCAGAAGGGTAAAAGTGAGAAAACCTCCACACAACCATGACTAGGCGTGTCAAACCAAAGACCCAACTGATGCTTTTAAATTGTTGGACTTACATTATCGTGCCTGAGTTTGCCCTATACAACTTAAGAATAACAGTAATATGGCTTGCAATCACAGAGGTGTTCTAAAGCTGAATTCATTAGTGGTTTATAAATCATTAGGGCTTAGATAGATAAACGGACATGTATTTTACAATAAAATTTTCTTGCAACAGGAAAGCTCAGGTCTGCTTCTACGCAAGCTTTGAGGTGCTCATGCTCTCTCCTCTTCCTCTTTCTGACACTTTGAAGTTTTTCAGTGGGAACAGAGCAGGCTGTCAGGACCCCGAGCGCATCCCACCTCCTGGGGCTTTGGCTAGCTGGGCTCTGGGCCAGCTCAGAGCACAGCTGGTGACCTTGAAGACAGCCACTGTGAAGAAAGTGAGACGAAACCTCAGCTGGGGCTGCCCCCGCTTCCCTTGGGAGCTGCTTTTATGCCGAGCCTCTCACCCTGGCTCCCTGCCCGAGCTGTGCTGTGGCTGCGCCGCAGCCCTGCTGGTGCCTGGCCATGAGTCCTGCTGAGCTGGACCCCAACCCGACCCGGCCACCTCGCTGGCTGCCGCAGGATGGGGACACGCTCGCTGAGGGCACTGTCCTGCCTGCTGTGCTGCTCCCAGCCCTGGGGCTGGGACCCAGTGGTTCTCCTCAACCCTAGCACCATGGGGCCTGACTCCAAGCCTCCCCCAGACCCTACTCCCCAGCCCACAACCCCATGGCCACCCACAGCTCTGTTGCTGCCCCCCACCACCGTACCTACTCCACCCCAGGCTGCAAGTGACCCCCAGCCCAGTCCAGGTTTGGCAGTGGTCTCTGGCGGCACCTGGCAGGAGGTGTCAGCAGGGTCCCCACCTTGACATCACCTGGTTAGTAGTTACAACATTATCCCCAAAAGACTGTACTTGCGGATATGAAAACTCACCCAAAAAAAGGTGAGAAGTAAACCTAGGTGTCCCATAGTCTGAGTATCTAACTAGGAGCCAGCAGGTAAGAGGTAAGCAAGAGGATGGTGGTTTTACCATCCCAACAGAAGAGAAGCCAGAATCGCCCTCCTTTCCTGGAGAAATAAAGACAGACTTGAGGTAATCACCCCTGGATGTGTTTTCTGTCAATGAGCCAGGAGCGGCAGAAGGCACCTTGGGTTCAGACCTGACACGTACAAGCATCCCTTGTATGTACAAGCATCCATGCTCAACCTGTGCAGTGGTGGACTGCCTCCCGACTGCTGTGTCAGGCACCAGAAGCTATATGTAACGATGGCAGAGTAAATTAGACTCATGCTGACACGCCTTGACTACTGCAAGTATTCTTGTCATCTAAACCGAGCCAAGGATTCCCCGTTCTGTACAAAAGTCTGTAGCAGCAATACCCCGAGGTGTCCGTGCACTGAAAAGGGAATTTAACTCGGGGTTGTGTAAGCTAAGCTGAGAGCCAGAAACCTACAAATCAGGCATTACAATGCTAAATAGCAAAACACCTCTGTCCCTTTGTGGATCTAGTCGTAAGATATAACAGCTGAAATACCTGGAAAAAGCACATGAGGAAATAAATTCTGTGTTCAGTGTGAGGACTGGACTGTGTGCTGTAAAGATTACATGCAGTCACAAGGTTATGGGAACGGTGAATTTAGAAGGAAATACTGAACAGCAGCTCATTCGGTACTCAGCAGAAGTTAAAGGTTGTGCGGAAATACTAGTCTGTGAACAGGTAATTAAAGACTGTATTAGTGCACCTGCCTGAAGGGGACGAATCAGTGTTGCATAGGCAATCTTCATCACAGCGTTTCCTAGGCTGCGAGTGCTTGCCTTGCAACCTTGAAGTAGCCTTGGCATATGTTAATTTTCATTCCTTTCAATGTCATATTATATAAACAATCCCTGTATTAAGGTTGACTTCAGATATTTGTATAAAAAAAAGGAATTATCCTCTTCGTTTTATTTGAAGGATACATTATATCACCTTCCCTGCTCAGAGGACATACTCTAATTAAAGATTGAATTTTCTCAGGATTTTAACTAAATCTGTCACTTAGCTTATGAATTAAAAATAATTAAAGACAGGGTCTCATAAGAATTGTACTTCTGCGCCTGCTCACTTCTGTCTGATTCATTTCACTAAAAAATTGCTAGTTTTCCATTGTTCGTGCTCTCTGCATAATTTGGACTTACTTTGAAATAATTAATGCCCATGGGAAAATTATGTTGTAAGTAAAAAACATTTTTTTCCCCATTATAGTCAGAATTTTGTCTGTCTTACAAATAATAGTTATTCCACTCCTGTCCGCAGTGGAGGAAGGCAATTGCTTGTCAACAGGCAATTTTGTCAGGGACTAGCCAGTCCCTACCAGAAGATGACATCCTGTTCATTTCTACTAATGGCTCAGAAGACATAGAAAGCATTTGGGGAAGAAAGCTGCCATTTCACTGAAGCTTAGTATGGTGCGTATGCTATCTGTGAGCAGGTATGGCTGACGTTCCCACTACTTGGAGCCAGACTGCTCTGGAAGATGGCTGCCAGAAGTTCCGTTGCAGAGCTCAGTTGTTAAATGTTTCTTTCATTTCACAAAGTAAAAGAAATATGGAACTTCCGAGTTTTACTATGTACTGTAAATTACATAAAAGAGATGAATGCAATACGTGCCCTAGATACTTTCTTGTCGTGTGAATGAAATGCATTGTTTCTGCATGCATTTTACAGAAATTTCAGCACATTTAATGCAGATGATCTGCTGTCCCAGATACCTGCTACCACCAGGATAGCAAATGACCTTACTTCACCAGGGTGGACGTTCTGATCCACATCGCAAGCCTCAGCTCCTCTTGGCTGCTGCTATTTCCCTTTCAAACCTCAATATCCCAAGTATTTTACGGTTGATTCTTTCATCAACTAATAGCAAAAATGAAATGAAATTGTGACGAGAGAAGAAAAAAAAGTATGTTTCCGATAGTCTCAAAAAAACCAAAAGAAAGGTTCAATAACAATGACCTTAAAAAGCTAGGAAATATAAAAAAACCCAATTTATTAACAATATAGCGCTTTTGCACTAATAGAGACAAAATGCATATATCCTCACAAGGAATTTCAGCTTCGCTTACCAAAACAAAAAAAAAGAAAACAAAAAGGGGGGGAGCACACTGGCCACACAGTAGTCACAACACTCTTAACCTGTGCATACTGTGTCAATTCTGATGATTTATCACTCTCTGTAAGGTTGAAATTCAGCTGTGTGTTGTTCTACAAAAGGAGAGTTAATGTCAGGAAAATATGTGGAAATACAACATAAATGCAGTCTCCGTTTCTTCAGAGACATTAATCTCAGAATTGTTTATTTATAAAAATTATTTAAAGATTTATAACCACTTGTTGCTCCTTATTTCCCCAGCTGGCAGCAAAAATTAAATATGAAACATAATTCTTGCTAATTTTAAAGATTAATCCATATGTTTGTCATCTTACAAAGTATGCAATCAGAAAAATATGGAATTCTGAGTGTTTGAAAAAATATACCACTATTCAAAAATGGAAATTCTTCTTCTGTCAAGTACTGCTTTAGTTTAGAAATGCAGCTGATAAAAAAGTCATCCTCTCTATATCTTAGTTCTTATCGCTCTCGTAAGATGCGCTAATGATGTTTTACGGCAACTCCACTAACTTTTCCCTTCCCTCTGCTAAAACAAGGAAATGCAGTGGAATGAAAAAATCCACTCACTTTCCTAAACCTTTATGTTATTGGTTGATTTTTTTCCCCCTTTACTGTATAAAGATTTTACATATTTTTTGCATATACTTATACATTTCCCTCCTTTTCCCAATATAATTACTTCCCAGTTCCTTAAAATTGCCATCCCAGAACAAGAACAAAAGTTCCTGAGGCAAATTTATGATAGTTCAAAGCTCTCTCTTTCTTTTTCCTGACTGTCTGTCTTTATGAAATTGGAAGAAACGTAATTACCTTGGAGACCTCTAGCCTTCTGTCAAAATTGATTGAAATCAGCCAATAGCTTCAGATGTTTTCAGAGGAAGAAAGTCATACAAAGTCATAAACACTGAATAATTGTACAACTCTTCCTTTAAAACCCCACTAAAAACAACAAACCAACCAGGCAAACAAAACCAGTGTTACCTTAACAAATAAAATGGAAACTCTCTTGTCTCTGAGCTATGTTTCAGATGTATGAATTTCAAAAATTCTCCTTACTCCAGGAGACAGATTCATTTAAAATCAGTCAATTTTAATGAGCGCTATGGAAAGACTATGAACAAGATTCATTTTCATAAACCAGTCTGAACTTCTAACTTTTCCTCATGGTGTTCTATTACTTTTTACATATATAATGCTATTTTAATATATGCTTTTAAAAAAAAAATAAATCCAAACCCAAAACCACCTTTCTGTTTGCTTTTAAAACCAGACTACATGTAACTAATTTTAAAATAACTTTTTTTGGTAAATTCAAAGTTCCTTATTTCAAAGTTAAAATAATTTGGATGAAACTACTCCCAAGATTAACCTTTGTTCAAATCATAGTGCTCATAAATGACAGAAACATCCCAAAATCTGCAAAGATAAATCTTGTCTTTGAAATTACTGAAAGCCTTCATTAAGCCTTAATATATGCTGTCAGTTTTAAACTAAATAATAGATGAGATTTTAACATAATCAGAAGAAAACTGCTGGTACCTGCCTCTGTTAGTGTCACAGTTAAATTGACATGGTAATTTTAAAAATAACGCCTTCTCTAAGTCAGTTAAAGACTGACAAGCACCCACCATTTAGAAAACTATTCTTTGCATAGAAGGAAGCACCTTACTATGAAGTCACTGGTACGAATGAGCAAATAACTCTTCTGCTGGTCCACTTGGGGAGTAAAACTTGGGTGGCTTGGTTAAATAAATAAATAAATATGAAAAAGTCATACGTAACACCTTTCTCTTGGAAAAATACTCTTTTGTTACAGTAATAATTTGCAAGTATTTTATTATTTCTTATTTTGTTATTCATGGCTGCAGGGAAAAATCTACCGTAATTTTTATTAAACGTGCATTTGGGGATTAGACTATATATTGTGCTTAAAACCTACACTTCATATTCCTCATACTATGAGGGCGAGGACTGCACAATGCAGACAACTAAACAGCCAGAACCTCAGGTCACCCTCCATATCATCTGGTATCCTAAAGGCCATACATAGTTTATAAGGGAAAGAAAAATTGCTAGCCACTCTGGGAGTCCCAGCACACCTGCCGGTTTCAGATACGCTTTTCTCCTTCTCTCCATACCCACATGCAAAGCAAGAAGAAAAAAACCGCTGCAGCTTCTTGACTGATGGACTCTGCTGTCCATCCTCATTATCAACCCAGCCTCTTTAGACTCCTCTGCATTGGACTGGCTGAGCACTGCCACCCACAGCACACCGTATCTGAATCCTTTACAGCAACACCGACTAGGGCATGAGCCGATCCTCCTCCATGGAGATTTCACTATCTCCATGAGTGAGCTGACCAGCTGATATCCCCATGTGCCTCTGCTCTTTCCTTCTTTCTTCTCCTCTGGCACCTATTTCAAATACTGCTGGCATTGCCTAGGATAAGAAATCAATGGCTTGGCAGCTTCTAATGAGGGCTGGGCTGAATCTCTGTTGGCTCGAAGCCCTCCTAAACTTTTCTTATGCAACAGCTAAGAGCTTTTATCCATCCAAAGTAGCATTGAAAAAGACTTCCTGCATGTGAACTTAATGATGGCGAAAGGAAACCAAGTTGTAATTAGTGGCAGAGGAGGTACGCCACCAATAAAAGTTTGATTTAGAAAGTGTTGCATTTCTCTTCTGGAAGGTCACCAGGTGATGATTTCGAAGTCTGTTTTAAGATAGTCATGTTTTGTGCCTATCAGCTGCCACTGTTACAGACACATTTCACTATTTTAGCTGAAAAAAGGATTAAAATGGGATGTAATCATTTCAAGTACTTCAGAAGTAGCTCAGAGCTCTAGTTGCTGGATCACTTGATAGGACTAGAGAAAATATTTGAACACTCAAGGAAGGCAACAGCACTAGGGATAATAAAATGCCGTGACTCATAGCCCTTTTATTTTCAGGTTTTGTAAAACAAAACAAGAAATTTACAACTGAAAACACCTGCAAAGATTTCAACCCCTTTGCATTGA
This sequence comes from Pygoscelis adeliae, assembly GCF_000699105.1. NCBI lineage: Eukaryota > Metazoa > Chordata > Aves > Sphenisciformes > Spheniscidae > Pygoscelis > Pygoscelis adeliae. The sequence goes on from NW_008824791.1 coordinate 6,791,073, forward strand.
GTCAAGCCCCCCAGGCTATGTCTGTAGAACCTGACCAGACCTTTAAGTCTGGAAATTCTTTCAGGTCATGCAAATGCGCCAGACATCCAGGCATGAAGCTATATAAAAATACTTTAAATAAAAAAACCTCCACGGTCTACCTATGAAATGAAATTTATTACTCCATCCTCCTGAGGATTTATGGGTGATGACAAAACATAGCACAGACCTATTTCTCTTTTCAGCTTCCAAAGAAGATAAACAGGACTGACTAACTGAACAGGACAGAGAGAGTTGTAATTCAAGCAGTGGGAATAAGGTGTGGATATTCTCTTATATCCAACTGCTCCATGAGCTTAAGAACTCACCATTAACAATGAAGATTCTCCCATGATTAGAGGGCCATGTCACCCCCTTACAGTAGGGGAAAAAAATAGAGTTACTAGACACTCAACTCGTCATTGACTTGACTGATTGGATAGAAGGAAGAGAGTGCGCTGGTGTGCATGTGTACCTCTGTGCTCCTGTATTTGTATGTATGTGTGTGCATGTGCACGTGTGTAAGTAGAGAAGCCTCACATACTTTATTTGTGATTAATTTATTTCCTAATTCCATATGTAAAGGTGAAATGGAGGCTATTCTGCCTCTGTTTTGGCCTCCTTATACTGAAGTCTTGATTATTGCTGTTGCTTCATGTCACATCTATCCATGTGGCACGTACTGCATATATCCAGCATGAATGTTTCATGAATATTGGGAAGCAATTGCAATGTGAGACACAATGCATATTTCAGATGACACATGACCGATGTGTTTGGAGATCTGGGTTTATTATGTACTTGTAACATTCATCTACTACCAGAAAGCTGGTCTTTCCCCATATCGCACTGACTAAAGTCAAAGAAGGAAAACAAATGTGCATTTTGAATGTATCTGATCTTTTTTCTGAAACAATGAATGAATGTACTGTCATGTTTGTTTTCTACTGTTTTTCCCCAAAGACAGAACACAGAGATAAAAACACCACCAAAACTCTTTTGTATTTGCTCCAAAATATAAAAGTTTCTTTTTAAAAAACTTTTCATGCACCACATCATTACTAGGCTTGGATTAATAAAATTTGTTTTAATACCACATTTTTTAAGTAGAACTTTTACTACAGAAATAATTCTAGTCTTTTATTTGATATCTCCAATTCTCTAAAGACTATCTCTGTTCTGTTACTTACTATCTCCAAATGATTAAAAAGTTCAAATTTACAAGCAGTGACCCACATGCTAGCCTGCAAACAGTTGTTAAGACAGGAACCTGGGTGAGTATTTTTTGCCATCTCATTTCTGCCGTAAGAATGCCCAATTCTAGAAAGGTGGCTTCCTTTGATTTCTCTCTCTTTCTTCATACCAAAACAAAACAAAAACAGAAACAACATCCCCCACCCATACACTCACACACGTGATTTTGAAGAGGCTTCATTTGATCCAATGAGGAAAAAACAACTTTTTGGAAGCTCAAGAAGTTTCACAGTGAAGAGTTTCCCTCCATTTTATTCAGTGGGTTGTCTTTATAAAAACATCTAACACAGCACCTTTGTTATAGTAAAACAATATACCTGCTTATTTGATACAAATATTGCATATAACTAGAGGACTAATGATTCTATGTATTGCCCAAACCAAGGCAGCCCTAATGATAACTTTTAAGTTGTTTTGAAAAACCAAAAAGATAAAAACTTTCAAGAGAATGTAGAGAATGGAAATGACAAAGGGAAGACAGAAGTGGCCTTCAAAAGCCTGAGAAAATACTGGTGTCCGCAATCTCATCAAGTTTTTGCTTTAATGATTTTAAAATTAAGAGCCTGCTTTTGTATCTTCCTTGCATGAAAAGATGTCTGGGCCATCTTTACGGCTTCTCATAGCAACCCAGTGTGTGGATGTGAGGAACTTCATGGACTTAGGTTGGAACAGGCAGCCTGCAAAGAGGCAGTCGTTCCCACATCACTGACCCACAAAGTTTTCAAATACTTTTTTTTTTTTTTAACAGCTTCTCTTTTATAGCTCATGAAACGTACTCCCTGCTTGAGGCAAGTCCTGCAAGTGCTGCCACCTGGGTCTCCAGGGTAGGGAGAAAGTGGGGGGATCTGCACTGTGCACGGGTGGAGCTGCACGCCTTGCAGCTCCTCACCCACTAATAGCATTAGGAGCCCAAATGTCCCACTGAGTTCAGCCCGTGTACGGAGCCTGCCACTCCTCACACAGGAATGCACAAGAAATTGCGTGAGAAGTTTGAGCTGCCTCTGAGTTAATTTAAGAAGCTGATGAAAAAATATGAAATCAGACTCCATCTCAAACTAGCTGTTGCTTTCAGGTAACAATTCAAGCAGGTAATGCAGCTGTTCTACAATCCCTCTAGTTTTCCCACTGCTAAGAGAAAATTTTACCACCTGGATAGATGCTTATTTGGTAGAAAAATCTCTGGATGTTGATAAATGACTAAATGTTTAATGGAAAAACCCCAGGAACAACTCAAACCCAAACACATTGCTAAGTCAATTGGTCGAATTGTGAAACTTCCTCATTACAGTTTCTTAAGCTCACCTGTTTCCCATTCAGTGTCGTAATTGTGGACTTTTCAGCTTCTGTACCTCGATTTTCAGCCCATATTTAAAGGGTACGATTTGCAGGGTAGAAAACACTACTTTCCTCTTTCCGCCTTTCTTCCTTTTATAGATGTTGCAGTAAGAAAAATAGAAAGCATATAGCCTGTTTATAGTTCATTATATTTATTTATTGTATTTTAAGTGTAGTAACCCTCTGAGATGAAACAATTCTGTCACAAGTGGTAATGTTTCATGGTCAGAGAAAAGAAAGGATTCAAACAAGCTAACAGTGTAAGTACATCTCAATTCATGTTATGCACAGATGCTGCTGAAAAATCAAACCCACATGCAGCATTCAGAAAAAAAGTTTCTTAATCCTTCAAAAGCAAACCTAGTAAATGAATAGCATGCATTGATAAACAAAAATAAATCTCAGAAAAATTACATGGTATAACTATCTGTCAGCAGTTGTAGAAAAAATGAAAGTAGATCTCTCTTGGAATTGGTAAGCACTCCCCAACAAAACAGCTAATTGTAATTTTAAATGAGGCCACAGGTGTTAGTTACCTAAATGCCTTCCTATGTGGCAGCTGCTTGTTGATTGGTTTTGGTGGACAGCTCTTCACATCAAGGAGCCCATCACAATTATCGCTTTTGTTGGCGGTCTTGGTGTAAGCCAAGAACTGAACGGCCATCTATGCTCCCTCTGATGCGTAGCATGTTGATGAGGTTTACTCACGCTGTACTTGCTTGTTCAGTGGTTCAACAGTGGATTTTAATTCCCACGCTTTACTATCCAGCAAACCTACGTTCCCTTGAAAATATATATTCTTATCTAATCTCATCCGCCTCAATTAATCACTGTGGCTTTAGATAGCATCCCAGTCCTTGAAACTGAAAATGGGAGGTCAGCATCCACAAATCTCAATTCTTACCTCAGAAGCCAGAATTTTTTAGAAAAGACAATGTGGAATGGCCAGCACAGCTACGTATAGGATGTGAAGATATTCTTCAAGAAAAGGCGACAATGAATCATCTGTAAACAAATGTGTCATGACCATACAGACTACATAGTGCTTTCCTAAATAGAGATGCTATGACATAAAATGCAAACGCTCACAGATAAGGGAGGAAGGAGAGAAAATTTAAAAAGCTGAAACCTTCCCATTGTCTTAGTTCAGGAATGGAACAGAAAGAATACCGCGGCTCAATCTAGAGACACAAATCTGTGTAAAGGCTGACTGATCCCTCTTCCGTATTACCATTAATATCACTTTAAAGACTACACTTTTGCTTTCCTAAGTGGTAGCATTTAATCCATTTCCTATACACAGTAATGAAATACTGCATACACACACACATATGTATGTAGTATGCATACATACACACATACGTACTATAGAGTAGTATATGAAGAATTGTGCTACTCCATGGTCTTGACCAATTGGTTATTAATTGGTTATTAATTTTGTTGCCTTCAATTGAAATTTCTCCTTACCTTTTACATCCTTCTACTTACACTGAAATTTCCAAGAGAAATGTAATTTATGTGTAAATATAAGAATGCTAGGTCACTGTGTTCTGCTTCATAGGTGATTCCCAGTCATCACTTTAAGGCATTTCTAATATTCCCACCATCAGAATATCTCCAATAGTCTATGGCTCTTTGAATGAAATATACAAGAAAATACATTCTTCAGTGGTATCTCTCAAACTTCTCTTTCAGAAGCAAAGAAGGATTCTCAGAATATAAAAATTAAAAAAAAATAAAAAAGTAGGAATCGCATGCACTCATAGACGTGTATTAAAGACTAACATTATTGATCTCAAGCCTCCACACCTAGTAAGAGCTAGTTGTAAAAATGCGGATTCCCTCTCAGCTCTCATGCTTCTCAAATAAGGATAACAGCATCTATACACTCAGAAACAATGTGACAAAAACAACTCAGTTATCACATCTGAATGCTTGAAATACGTGAAGTGTAACATAAGCAGTTAGTATCACTCTGGTGAGAGTCTTGATTTTCCATACAGACAGCTCTGGGGTATACTTCCTCGTTAATGGTACAATTTAATTTACTATGATGGTTTTGGCTGTTGCTTTGTGAGTTATTTTATGATGTTTAAAGATTTCCCATGATAAGAATACTTCAACGTATTTATAATCTTTTGATTTTCTACATGTTAATTTGGTCAGTTACCACTTCTGGTTATTGATCATCCGAGAGGGTCACAATTCTAAGCAAGTGCCCTCAATGAAATTGCATTGCAAGAAAAAAATAAAGACACTAACTAGGAAAAAAATGAGACTATTATTGCCATTTCCTAATCTCAAATGTCCAACCACCATCAACAAAAGGGAGTAAGACGAAAAAAATCAGCCATGTTCAAATACAAATAAATTCAGTTTAAAATATCATCTTGGGAAAACAAAAATGTCTGTGAATCAGTAAAAAGAGTAATAATGAAATAGAAAACGACTAGAAGGATGAACTTCTGTATTCAGTGTGTGGGATACCAATTTAGTGGCAGTGGTACTCTGGAAAATGCAAAGCTAACTACTTTCAAAGGGCAAAGAAGTATTTTTTAGAACACAAACACAGCACAGGGCATGACTCAGATTCCCTGCTTGACCGCAGCTAGGCTTTCCTTGATGCTCATTGAATCCTTCCTCTTATTTTCCTGTTTTTTTGCCACAGTCCTTTTCCCCTCCTCTGTTTTCATCCATTCACTAGGCAACTTCTGCCTCTTTTTCCCTTTGTCTTAGGCTGCTTTTAACACATCTCTTCAATCATACTCCCAGATTTAAAAGTGAACTGGTGTTCTTGTTTATTTGGTCAAATTTTGTTGTACCCTTCCTGCCTACCAGTAGCTGAGAGCATTTTAATGAGGCCTTGACTTTCTTAACTGGCTCTATGGCACTACTGTAACCAGAGAGAGACTAAAGACTTTGCAGATTTACCACTTCTACTTGCAAGCGGGCAACTCCCCCCATCTATTTACCTCCCTGCAGGAACTGGTCATGAATTTTCTACCAGATGGTTTCCCCACCAGATGGTTTCCCCACCAGACCGTGCAGGGCTGTCACAACTGAGCTGAGGTACTTCAGTTGTCAAAATGAAATACAGTGGTGGGCCATTCCTGCCAGTTTTCCTCTCTGGTCCTTTGGTGTGATGTCTATCCAGACTCTGAGGAATTTCATTTCCCAGTCTCCTAAAAATCCCTGAGCTCAGCTGACAGCAATAGTGGAAGTCATCAGCTCCCAAGCCCCAAGTCTCGTACCACAGCTGGCAGAGGTGGGCTTCCCAGGTCTCCCAGCAGCCTCAGCTGGGGCAGTCAGGAGCAGGGAATCACTTCATTTTCACAAAAGGATTTCCTATTCTCCGTCATGCTTTCCCCTTTCTTCCCAGATTCTACACCGCAGGGATTAGTGGTTTGTTTTTTTTCTTTAAAATAAAACTTTAAAACAAAACCACGCTGAGTGGCCCTGTGGCAATCCATCCATGAGAAAGAACAGAGAAGCCCAGATGGAGGAGAGGAAAACTTTCTACATTGCACAACCTTGTATAACACGTATTTACAGAAAGAAAGTGGTATC
>NW_008824791.1:6797280-6806027 GCF_000699105.1 Pygoscelis adeliae
CCCCCAGCCTTGTTTCAACAGCCAAGTCTTAAGTGCATGAAGTTGCTTTACTTCCACACATCTCTCAGCAAATCTGGATGGCTGTCACATAATTACTAGAGGTTAAAATAGCAGGGCTAGCAATAGAGATAACAAACTAAATCTTGTTTGAGAAATCTCTGTATTCCTTCTGTCATGCAGAATCAACTTTATCAGTCATTAACTTTGTAACCTAAGCTACTTACCACACCTGTGGGCCTTCAAATGGAATCAAAGGAGTTAGTTTTGACCTTTAAATGACTGGAAAAAGGGTACTTGAGAGACATTTTCTCTGTTGTGTGATTGTGCTGCAGAGAAATTTGTGCTAGAGCTCTGTCAATTTAGTAAAGTGGGACCTCCTAGAAGGGCATTCACTATCAAAGCCCCTTGACTCTGAAATTGGATGCCCCTTTAGCTTCCCAGCCTGGATTTATTGACTCTCCTGTAATGATATTGGGTTGCCTTTGCTACTAGAAAAATGAAGGAGGTCTTTGAACATTAAAATAGGGGTTGATATTTTGAGTGGCCTAATGAACACTATTGCTTTGTGATTCTTATAGACAGTTGAGTCCCTTTAATGAATCTCTGTAATATCAAAATAAAGTACAGTAACATTTAATGTTATTCTTTCAAACTCCATAAGCAGAAAATATTTATATACAATTAGAATAAAATTGTTTAAGGTGAAGAAAGCATTTCTTTGATTGGAAACATGGTATGATAGAGAAACAAGTCCAAAGTTACATGTTTTAAAGGAACTGAAATAAGTCCTGTTGTAAGTTTGGATTTTGGGTCTAAGATGAGATGAAGTGAGTCATTAGGGAAACAGCAGCAAAAGTTCCTGTTGATGAGGTAGTCTATCAAGTGATATGTGAACTAGCAAACTACTTTCTAGATGCTGAGACATGTATTAGTATCTGTCCCCCAGTCCCCTAAAAAGTAAATGCCAGAACAAAATTGCTTAAAGAGACAATTGCATGTCGCTTGTTACTTGCAAGTAAATTCTGCATCTCCCCAGCACCGGGACGCAGGCAGGGGCTAAAGGTGTAAGCAGAAGGCAGTAACTGAAGCCAGACGAACACAGAAATGGCTATCCTTCTAGCCAAGCTACTGGGAGCTAAGCTAGACACATCCCCCTAAAAAGTTGGTTACATTCTTTCTCCGTGCTTCCTGAAACAACCAGCCCATAATCTGTCAACCAATTTGACAATATCTCTCATCTTGGGATGAGACAGCATTCAAATCCTACAGGTTAGTTTCAAATTAACTACCAGAAAACACAAAATATAATTTGGGTTAAGGAGGCTCCTCAAATATTTGTCATTTTAAACTTTACTACTTCCTTTCATGATGGTCTGCCTTTGTATATCCACACTGATGTTTCTCAAGTGATGTTTTTAGGACATGGTTTAGTGGTGGACTTGGCAGTGTTAGATGTATGGTTGGACTTGATGATCTTAAAGGTCTTTTCCAACCTAAATGATTCTATGATTGTACTCCAAGTGATTTTAGGCGCAGGTTTTAATTTGACAGCTGAAAAATTTTCTACTTACCAGCTTACAATTCCTTTCTGGAAAGCAAAACAATGGTACCTTCTTATAGGCCATGATAAGTGGGCATAATGATGTAACTGCTTACTATTTCACGACAATATTCAAACTATATTTTGTCACCTTATTAAAGATTAAATTGAAAAATAATTAAAATAATAAGCAAAACAACAAAATGATATCTCTAAGAAACTTTTGCATCCTTAAATCTGTTTCTTGCTTGAGTGATACATTTATACCTCTCAGATTCTCCTCTAAAATTAAAGATACCATTAAAATATTTTATATAACTCTCCATATAGCTGCAAATACCAGTAACTTTGTTCTGTTAGCTAGTTACTGTTACAATTTCATATTTGCTTTAAGAAATCAACCAAAAAAAATCTAAGAGAAGCTAATCACTTCAGTTACATTTAAAATTATTTGTCTTCCTCAAATTGATCTAATAAAATGCACACAGAAATGTCTATGTCTTAAATTACTAGAATTATTTCAAAGATCTTTCAACACTTCAATATCCAATACAAGTTTACTGTCAGAAAGGTCTACCATGAAATCTAATAAGCCCTTATGGATTATTCTGAAAAAGATCAAGGAACTGGAAAATTATGGCCATTTCCTTACAAATGGACAAATCAGAAGGTCTTTCTTTTGTAGTGTTTTCATTATGCAAGTACTTATAAAAAGAGACATTATAGTCTTCTTTCAATTCCTTTTGTTTCACTTTGGCTGGATCATGGGTAAGGTGTGGTTAAAAAAAATGCATTGCCTTTTTTATCCACTGTCACTGAAACTTTACCTAAAACAGCAATGATAACTCTTACATTGGTTACAGCTGGATATTCTGTTGAAATACAGTTAGTGCTTGGCTGAAATTCAATTGTTTCCTATTTTACTTATGTATTAAGTACTTATATACTTAAATATAAGTATATAAGTACTTATATAAGTACTTATATAAGTATACTTATATATATTACAAAAAACCCCCTAACAAATTATTCAGTCATTCATAATATACTTTACTACACCATTCTACAGTGTTTCCTCAGTGGCTCCAACTCTGCCTCATAGAAAACTAGACAGATAAAATTAATAAGGAACAGTTAAGTCTTGAACTAAAAGAAACTTTGAAGTCAGTTTAAAACTATAGCTTTAAGAAGGTCTCCGCTTAATACTGTTTCATCTGCAACTGAACCAAAAACTTAATTAAAATTTTTGACAAGATCAAACAGTTTTAAAAGTTCCAATTTTTTTCTTCTCAACCTAACCTGCCTTTCCAAAGTAAAGGCTTAGCCCTTCCTAATATGTTCCAGTTGATATTAAATTAAATGTGAAAAATGAAAGCAAAGGCAGTGAGGGTCTAGATTGACAAAACTAGAGAAAGATGATTTACAGTATCTCCAGGGCTGGAGAAATTAAACTGGAGAAATTAAAATCAGAGACAGTTCTTGAAATTGCAGTTAAAACATCATCTGCTAATACCACCTCCTGCTATTTTTTTTCTTCTCACCCCCCAAGAAGAAATATTACTTTTGCTCATCTTAAACATGCATCTCGCATCTCTCTTTCTCTCTCAGAATGAGAAATCTCTGGTTTTACTGCTTGCTCTGCACCATATTGCTCATTCCAAAAGTAGATGCTGTGAGAACAACTCAGTGAGAAAGCTGTGTGGTTGCCTGTGTATAAACGTCAAAGTTTGTGAAATAACATGTGTATTATATGAGATACATAATCAGTGACAAACCGTCTCGTTTCCCCTAAAATAAGAAGAAATAAAAGACAACCACAGCTTCCAGACTTTCAAGCTAGTTTAGCTTGTGTTATCAATAGTTTTCAATGATCTTTGGGTTCCTCTATTAAAGTTGCTTGTAAACGTCCCTGAAAGAACATCTACATTGAACATAAAATCATAGAATCATAGAATCATTAAGGTTGGAAGACACCTCCAAGATCATCGAGTCCAACCATCAACCCAACAACACCATGCCCACTAAACCATGTCCCTAAGCGCCTCATCTACCCGTCTTTTAAATACTTCCAGGGATGGGGACTCAACCACTTCCCTGGGCAGCCTGTTCCAATGTTTAACTACTCTTTCAGTAAAGAAATTTTTCCTCACGTCCAATCTAAACCTCCCCTGGCGCAACTTGAGGCCATTTCCTCTCGTCCTTTCGCCAGTTACTTGGGAGAAGAGACCGACACCCACCTCGCTACAACCTCCTTTCAGGTAGTTGTAGAGAGCAATGAGGTCTCCCCTCAGCCTCCTTTTCTCCAGGCTAAACAACCCCAGCTCCCTCAGCCGCTCCTCATAAGGCTTGTTCTCCAGACCCCTCACCAGCCTCGTTGCCCTTCTCTGGACACGTTCCAACATCTCAACATCCTTCTTGTAGTGAGGGGCCCAAAACTGAACACAGTATTCGAGGTGTGGCCTCACCAGTGCCGAGTACAGGGGCACTATCACTTCCCTGCTCCTGCTGGCCACGCTATTTCTGATACAGGCCAGGATGCCGTTGGCCTTCTTAGCCGCCTGGGCACACTGCCGGCTCATGTTCAGCCGGCTGTCAACCAACACCCCCAGGTCCTTTTCCGCCAGGCAGCTTTCCAGCCACTCTTCCCCAAGCCTGTAGCGCTGCATGGGGTTGTTGTGGCTGAAGTGCAGGACCCGGCACTTGGCCTTGTTGAATCTCATACAGTTGGCCTTGGCCCATTGATCCAGCCTGTCCAGGTCCCTCATAAAAGATGTCCAGAAGTGACACTGAGCACCGAATTATCCCTGATCATCCACACTGCTTGTTACTTTGATCCCAGACTCTCTTTTAGAGTGAACAGACCAGTTCTTCCCAAAGTAAAACCTCTGTTCATTTTTTGAGATAATTTACTCCCAGGTCTGCTCTCAAGACACAGTATAGATGATATTACATGCAACTGCCTCCCATCACACAAGACAGTCTCTCAACACTATCTTGGCATATTTTGCTTCCTCAGACATACCCCAGCCACAGCACAGAGCAACACATACTTTCATGTCCATATTACAAAATAACAGGTTGGTTGGTGCAAAAGAGCCCCGATATTTTATGCGGTTTGAACTTAACCAAGAAAAAACTGTTATGTCTATGGACTCAGACACCATAAAGGGCGGAGGAGACCCAGAGCAAAGTGACTTGTCATGCGGGCATGGCCAGTGTGCCCTAGAGAGAACTAGTTTGAACCATTATAAACGTAGCCCTGTTTGTGCCATTGGCCCCAGGGCCTGGGATTGCTCCTTGTCCTTTTTATGCTGTAGTGCAGACCTTCCTTGGAGGACTACCCAAGAGCAGAAACCAGTTGAAGCAAAGTACTCAAACTAAACCACCCCGTAAATACTGGCTTACCCCAAGGTTCAGGCCAAAAGTGTTTGCCCAGCTCTGTTGACTCTTTATCAGCTGAGGATTCATTTTCCATGGAGTATCCTTAGCTGGTGGGATCAGGCAATTATATTATCTACCCAAATGACTTGACTGGAGTGGACCATTTTTTTTTCCTAGTCCACTTACCTAGTGCCCTTCCCATGAAGACTAGGGCGAAAGAGGGCTAGGTCACGCACTGCCAGTGGAGTCAAGGAAGGTGAAAAGTTCTCCCAGATCTCACAGACTAAACAAAACCAATGGGGTATATTAATTTGTCATCATGGAAGACATCATACAGCATGTACACATGCATATCCATGAGAACACTGCATTAGTATCAGCTGGGCCTAGCTATTTTTGCAGATGAAATGCATGAAAAAGGCACTGACTTTTGCACTGAGTAGCCACCCTTTCAGCATTGGCTACAGCAATATAGAAGCGTTCTCTGGTTTCCAGTTTCAGACGGTCATCTTATCTTCCATTGAGAGGTAAGTGATGTTTCTGGAAGTGCTTACTGATATTTATTTATTCTTCATTTTAAAATTAAATATATTCCCAGCTAGCAATCTACAAACTGCTCTAATGATTTTTAGTTAAGTAAAAGTGTAACTTTTTAAATTTTTTTTTCAGCTAATATGATTATATGAATTTTGGAATACAGTTGAAAAAATCTTTTTTGGGATCTATTCTTTATATCGTCAATTTTATATGATACCAGCCATTTGTGACTGATTATTAGTTCTCACATTAGGTAACTAAATCTAATATTGGAAATCCATTGATAGCAAGTGCCCATAAATTCATCAATGACATGTTACCATAGCATTATCTTCCAGCACAGACATAAGGGAAGGATAAACTTCAACAGATTTAATTTTAAACAGTTCTTAAGACTGCAGTAATAGTTTAATGACAGATATTTTAGAAATAAAAAGGCGTGGAAAATGAAATAAAGCTGTCCTTGAAGACTGAAAGCTCACAGAATTTTGAAGAAGAGTTCAGCAGTTGTCAATGCCAATAGAATTTAACGGAGTAGGTACAAAGCAAAAGACAAAATCAATACCTAGGTGTTTGTGCTTCATTTCTTTGTAGTTGTCAAACCTTTGAAGCTGTTAAATAATGACTTATAGACTAAGAATAGATGTCTACTTTGACATTTCCTTAATGCCATGTCAAGAATCCAGCTACTCACATGCAAAAAAAACCCCACGTTCATATGATATGGTAAAGAAACTCAACCTCAGAACCATATGATGTGAAATTTACCCCACCTAAGTCTTCATATTGTTTTTATACAATGCAAACAATTAAAAAAAAACCAAACTCTTAATTTCTAAGCCTCTGGTGAGAAAACAAAGCTTTCTCCCCATATAAATATCTTTGAGACAAAGACACTTTAGCATGCAGGTACAGAATAAAAGAGAATCACTTTGTAGGCTTAAATGGCTCTACGATATATAGAAGACAATTCTTTAGGGATTCTCTGTTGAAGTGCTTCTCTGAAGCATGCCTCACTCAACCCTGTGAGTGTTAACTAGCTCTTTAGTCAGTTAATAACATAGTCATCTTTTACTAGCTCTTTAGTCAGTTAATAACATAGTCATCTTTTACAAATCTCATACAAATCCACAGTCCCTCCATGAGAACCCAGAATATTCAAAACTATGGGATAGAGACGCTGTCCTCTCCCCACTATGTGCCTACTTCCCTCCCACTGAAGCTGGTATCAGCTGTGTCCCCATCTCCCACCGGACTGGGACGTGGCATAGGCAAAAGTCTAACAAGTTTTGCTTCATGAGGAAGCTACCGCCTCCTGAGCCAGTGGCTCTGTGTTGTGGAGTTGGGGCAAGTCAACCCAATGGTGTCATGATTGTTGGGAGACCTCTGTAAAAGGGGAAATCAGGGCAGAATAAACCAGAATGTAAATTAACCCCACTTTGCTAACTCACAGGTGACAGGCTCTATGGCTTTGATTCATGACCCTTGTCTGATTAAGTTGCAGCAGCTGAAGAGGTTACTGCCTGCCCTGCGCGCCGCCCCCCCCCCCCCCAATTTGGCAGTTAAAATAAACCAACAGTTTGTGGGACTTAATTTCTTCAATTGTTGCAGCTAAATCCTGCAGGGATTGTGAATCAGACCTCTCAGGTACCACAGCTCATTGTCTCACATATTAAAATAAACTGAAATGTCCTTTGGTTTATGTTAATGCTACCGTGGCTCTGGAGTAGAAATGCCACCGTTTCATCGTCCCCGCTCCTGCGGCAGAAACTTTCAGCAGAGGAACAGGGAGGACGGCCACCGGCCGGATACTCCTCCGCTGCACAGCAAGCAGAGCTCATGACTTAGAGCTCTTACCCTGACCCAGAAGTACCTTGTCTAGTTTGGGTTAATCTACTTTGTAAATGTAGCATAGGTGTCGCACTTTAAATTCACATCCTAACTTATTCTGTATTCATCCCATTATGCAGAGATACATGAGAAAGTAACACTAATCATTTCAAATTTACATCAGACTAAAAACTTAATATTTAAATCTTGTAAATACTACTGTTTCTATTAGCAATTAAAAAAAAAATCCTTTTGTATAGGCATTGTGCAAGACTATCAGAGTAAAGGAATTGAAATGGTCAATAATATTCAACTCTGAACCATCCTGCAGAGTGGAACAAGGTTAAAACCAGTCCCCTCATTCCCTCAAAAAAAGAAGGAGGCAGGGTAAAGCGAAGCAGCAAAATCTTCTTTCCAGTTTTCTATGTGCATTTAATACCACTGGTAGAATCTTGTAACTCTGACAGCCATTTTATTCCTTCACATATTTCTGGAATACTGAGGAGGACAGATTAGGCAGATTTATTTCCTTTCAAGGTCACTCCTTTGTTGATCTGAAGCTAAAGCAAAAGCTCAGACTTCCAGAGTATTCTTGCATTCTGACTATTTGGATATTTAAGGAATGTAATTGATTTTAATTTAGACAAAACAGGCAGAATTTTTGAAGATTAAAATCTTGTTGGGAAACCAATCTCTTGATACTGGAACTGGTAAGTGTAGCCTCTGGTTTGTGCTCTCAATATTAGATCTCCATGACCACTTAGGCTAGGATGGGACTTCTTTACAGGCACTCTGCAAAGGGTTTGTCAGAGAGGGTCACAAAAAATTTGTCATAATCATGCCTATGCTTTCCACAGCCTGCTTGAGCTGGGATTTCCTAAAACTCTATTACAGGTTTCTGACAGAGGTATTGAAAATATAATTGGCATAATTGAAATTCAATGTGGGGCTGATTTCGTATTTTGGATGTCTGGATTTCATTAGGACTATTCATTTTTCTGTGACAACACGTAATTAAAACAACGACTTCTAGACATTGCTGCATTGAAAGTTGTGGGGGTTTTTTTCTGCTACTGAAGTTACATTTTCCTTTTAGGAAATTTTGTAGAAATACAAACTGATGGGAAGGAGACTCCAGAGAATATTTTGTCCTCCAGTAACATGTATGGATGAGATGACTTGCTAAGCAACACCTTGTTAACAACTTTCAGGTTTTAAACAAAAGTCGGAGGGGGTTTAGTTTGCATGCTGCTTGCTTTAAGAAGGTACTGTATAATCAAAACAAGATCTCCCACAAGAGAGATTCTTTGGTAGCAAAGGAAGGCAGGCAGGCATTACCCCAGACATTTGATATAGAGGGTACAACAAGAGGAAGAACAAAGGAACAATTCAATACCACTTATTCTTGCTGTAGCTGTAGAAAGTGCTATAAGGAATAGCAGGCAGATTAGAAACCACT
>NW_008824791.1:6806050-6818394 GCF_000699105.1 Pygoscelis adeliae
GCTGAACCATCTACTTAAGCAAAAGGACAGAGGTAGCTGGTACAGGAGATGACAGTTGCAAGGCATATCCTCATCCCATGCCTTAGACGCCATCCCATCACTGTTAGATGAAGTTCGGAAATATATCCCAGTTTCTCAGCTGGTAAGGACAGGTCTCTATTCTGTCTCACAGTAAACAAATCTAATTTTTGCTGCTATGAAAGCTTTGATCATTGAAGCACTTTTACAATTTCATGACTGTAGCTTCCAGAAAACACAATACAAATGATAATGCATATGCAACGATCTCCTGCTTCAGAGACAAGAACAGCCAGTTCAGGGTCACGAATGGATAATTACATTTCCAGAGCTTCTTATTTCCTGCTTTATCATTAGGACCTTGTTTGCCAGTGCCAGTTTTTGGTGCCAGTCAACAGAGAATATCAAGAGTATGTGATGATTCACTTGACCATTTAACTAATCCAGCTCCATTATTGCCAATTAGAGTCCTGCATAAAGTTAGCTCTCAAGGGAATACATGTCCAGGGAGTAAAGGAATATAATTACATCAAAACTGTTACACACGAGACTTGAAAAGTTCCACATTTTGGAAATGCATGGAAAGAAGTGCCAGCGGAGCTGCTACTTTCTTGCAGAAAGGAAGCAACCTTACGAACCCCTTGTTAGGCTGTCAGGCACCAAAAGTAAGGGAAGGATTTTGAGTCCTAAACTGATCTATAAAAGTTATTAAAGTTATTAACTCAAATAAAATAAAATTGAACCATTGTAAGCTATCTGATCTCTTGCTTTCATCATTGGCTAGTAGCCAGTTAATTACAGTGAATTAATTATGTATTGAATTATCTTACGAACACCTTGTTAGGCTGTCAGGCCCCAAAAGTAAGGGAAGGATTTCGAGTCCTAAACTGATCTATAAAATGCTTGTTCATTAAAGTTATTAACTCAAATAAAATAAAATTGAACCATTGTAAGCTATCTGATCTCTTGCTTTCATCATTGGCTAGTAGCCAGTTAATTACAGTGAATTAATTATGTATTGAATTATTTTTGCTGAATCTATCGACAATTTGCATTTGGTGCAAATACTCCAGTTTGTAGAAGCAGCTATACTTTATCTTTATCTTAGACCATTTGCAAAGTGGGTAATGTCTTATATGGAAAAACAGCAACAAAAGCAACTCTGGCATAATGTCAGTGACAAACTTTAATCTGTGACAAAGCTATGTTTTAACTTACACATTATAACCTATCCTTTCGTAATGCCACAAATAAAACTATTCATATGACAGTTTAAAAAGAGAGGCATCTATAATGACAGGTAATTTGCCATTGCAGACAAAATCACTGGAATAGGCCAGAGGCTGAACATTATTTCAAATAACTGTGCCTGGGTGTGACTGAGGACACTGAATTGGAAACATTCTCCCATAACTCTCCTCAAAAGGGAGAAAATTTACAAATATGAGAGTTACTGAAAATCCCCGTGGACTCTGAAGGAGAAAATAAGTCAGGTTTCAAGAGAATCAGTTAAACACCAGATAAAAAGGGTTTTATCTGCTCTGTTGGCCAAGGCTACAGATCTTTTCTACGCACTTAATTCTTGTTTGAAAGCGTATGCAAAGACGAAACCAAAACACAATTATATGACATAATTCAGTTCCACAAACAAGCACTGTAATTTGATTCTGGAATATTAAAACATTTCATTTGTTACTATAAATATCTAAGGAAATTGTATCATTTGGGTATTTTAGAACTTCCATGACAGCAACCAACTTTTCACCTGCTCTTTTTGCACCAGCTTTTGATGGCGTACGAATTCTACCATTACTGGTATTTGCTTCTTCCTCTCTAGCTTCCTGAGCTATGATTCTCTGCTAGCCCCAGTGCATCCTTAATTCTCCTCCTGTCTTGCAGTCGCTCTTGCGGCATGCTGTTGAGCAACCCCGCCATCTCCCCCGCCTGCCTGCTCGCCAGGCTGCTGGTGCTGCCCCCGGTTCCCTTCCTTCTCCAGCCATAACCCTCCCTTGGCTGTGATGAATTTGACTACTACCTTCAGACAAATCATTCCCAAATGCACCTCACCAACTCTACACAACCTGAAATCTCCAGCTGTCAAGCAGAATATGTGCATTTGATGATGGCTTGAAGTGTAACATTATTCTGCCTCTGAAGTAAAATAGGGAATGCTAACAGTCTTTTTATTTTATTTTAATGTTGTGTCTGTGTTCAAAAGTCTCACTAAGCAGTGCTGCACTTTTCCTTTGAGAAGGATACCTGTGCAATGCTTTTTCCTAAGGGTGTAACAAAAATACACATCAATCACCTTTATTTGTGAGATTATCTGAAGGAAGTTCTTTGTACACTGTAAGTTCAGAAAATAATTTATATTTCATTTTGGCAGAACGGTATTCCACCTGACAAAAAGAGTAACATAAAAATGCATTGTTTGTCTACGTTATTTTGGGTTTTTTTTTGTCACCTCCATATAACATTATAGACCTGTGCTCCACTTAGGTCAAAACTTTTGGTGATGTAGGAAGTGAAGACATCTCTAAATATTAAGAGAGTGCTTGATATGATGACAAGTTTGAAGAGTGAAACAGAAGCTCTTTGGTAAGATGAGGTGAGTAGCTGACAACTCTAAGGAGACAGAGCTTACTTTACTCAGTGCAAGTATACAGCCACTGTCACATCAAAATAAAGCTACTTGGAAGAGAGAGGGATACATCCTGAAAAAGATAGTTTAATATACCTTATTCTTCTTATGATTCTAGTACTATAAATATTATTACTAAGTGGGTGAATCCCGTGCTTAAGCATGTTTGAAAAAACTTAAAGAGACTTAAATTCATTTGCAGTCAGAGTTTCAAACTAACTGCAATCCACTTGTTTGTCACTTCTGTGTTAACTAGTCTCCTACCCCCTCAAATATGGTTCCAAAAGCTCATTTTACACTCCTGCTACATATTAATTATCTGTTGAACTCTGTCTTTGTGAACAGCAGGTGATAAAGTGCAATCACATTAATCCAGAAGCATTAAATATCTTTCTTTCTTTCTCAGTACACTAGATAAAACAACTTTCCTACAGTGGACGTTTACTTTAATTTTAGGGTAATTTTAATCTTTTGTGTTTCAGCTTCTTTATCACCTTAATGCCCCAGGTCTGGTTTTGGAAGAAATCCTCCACCTCTAGCCACAGATTACTTCTCTGAGAAGTTTTCTGAAGCTATAATTTCTGCACCAAAGTAATACAGTATGTTTATTTCCAAGTCTTTGAATTAATTTTAACAAGACAAGAAAACGGATCAGCAAAAAGTGTGTCAAAATGTGATTATTTTTGAATCATAAAACTTAAAATTTCCTAAATTATCTAAAATAACATTATACATTATCTTGTCTGCAGCAGATATCATGGAGAAGCTTTTTCCAAAACCGACCAGGTTTCCTTCTGAAATAAATACTTATTTTTTTAATTAAGCAAACGGCTTTTCTGTAAGTCTGTATATGTTTGAAATGATGCACGGCTCTGTCTCTGTGAGCTCTCAAGTCAAAGTAAGTTAAAGATTGGGAACAATTTCCTTTCTATCTCTAATGTCAAGAAACTTTTAAATGATGAGAACAACAACAAAAGAAGATATTTTATTGCCTAAGAAATTATTTCACGTCCCTTTTTAGACCTCAGTCCGATTTAGAAGATGTGAAAGTCATGCAGATCATGTTGGGGAAGAGGCAGACTAAAAATTAAATGATGGCTTCAATATTCAGTCCTGTATGTTCCAATTACAATATTTTCAAATGAAAAATATGAATTAAAAATTCAAGTTTATCACAGAAATTCAATGAGTTCATTACAAAAACATTACAAGAGCAATTTCTCTGTATCTTCAACACGGTCTGATACACTTTACAATTTTGATGACAAAACTAGTACATATTAGAAAGGCATTACTGTAACTTTTTTTAATTAATAACAAACATTGGTGGAGAATACAGGCAGTATGAATGAAACTAAACTCACATGTATTAAAACTTATGGAAAACAAGAATGCCTGACCACAAGAAGAAAGCATTGTTTGTAGTGAATATATATCAATATGCTGAAAAAATACTTAATTTTGCTAATTTTATCTGCTTCTGTGCCTCATGAATGAAAACTTGCATTATGTAGTTAGATTACCAAAGAAAACATGTAAAATCTCTATTATCTTCACATCTTTAAACAAAGTAATCAGGAAATAATTTATTTCCATAATGAGGAAATGTGTTTGTTGAAATTGGGTAAATTTTACTGTGTGGGGATTTTTATGTGGCAGTTTTGAGTGAAACTGTTTAATATACATAGTCACCAGAAAAACATAGCTTGAGTATCATACTAGCTCTAATTTGCATTTGTATTACTTAAAGGTGCACTAAAATAAAGGTGACAAAAATGGAGTCAAATTTTACCACTTTTTCTCAATTCAATCTCATACTAAAATAAATACAATTAAAATAGAAAGAGATATTTTTTTTCTGTGTTCTCAAGCGCAGAAGGCAAAACACAATGTGGCCTTTCAAGCGTTACTGAATTTCCCTGATGGTCCAGAGGTTTATATACCTCCCAAGCATGCAAAGAACTGTGC
This sequence comes from Pygoscelis adeliae, assembly GCF_000699105.1. Lineage (NCBI taxonomy): Eukaryota > Metazoa > Chordata > Aves > Sphenisciformes > Spheniscidae > Pygoscelis > Pygoscelis adeliae. Next base: position 6,810,678 of record NW_008824791.1, read on the forward strand.
AGCCAATAGAAACCCACCATACACCTCCTGTGGAGTGATCCTTTAAGCTAAGATTCACAGCAGATTATAAATACCCAGCCTAGTGTAAAACACAAAATGAGGGAATGAGAGAGAAATAGAAAGATAGAAAGAATGAGGGAGAAAGAATGAGAACAAGAACATGAGAGACGCTGAGGAAGGGGGAGGGAGGGAGTGATAAAAAGAGAGACAGAGGAAGGAAGGAAAGGAGAACAAAGGGAAGGAAGAAAGAGAGAAAGAGGGAAAGAAATGAAAAAAGAAGGAAAGAAAGAAAGAGAAAGATCAAGAGAGAAAAAGACTACAAAGAGAAGTGGAAAATAGCTTCTGTATCCACAAGAATCTCATGACTACATTAGAACTAAGGGAAGCTTGCCAAGACTGGCACAAAATTAGTAATGTTATCTTCTTCCCAATAGTGGTAGCCACCACAAGTAAAAGGTGATGAGAACTGGAAGCCTTCCCAGAATTTAATTTTCTCAGGAAAGCACTCAGCAGATAATTCTATTAAATTCTAAAACATTGGATAAGAAAAATATAATCCCAAGTTTAAATTGCATGTCTGCATAGACTGTGCAAGGTGATTTCTTTTTTAAATAGGGCAACACAGAAAAAGAAAAATGGCTTAAGCATCTGAGAACAGTCATTAAGAGTCTCAAGAGACAGAGAGGGAAATCTAGCAAATTTGAGTCCAGCATTCTCTTCTGAACCTTATATTGCTTTTCCTATTTAGAGGTAATTTGTTTAAGCATGCACAGTAAGGATAACATCTGGCTAAAGGATGCAGCTTCTTATTAGAAATGTGTCAAATGGCTTATTAATAAATGCAATATAATAGAAAACTCCTTAATACATGATACTAAAAGAAAATCAATTACATTTGCAAGTCGTAACAAATCTTATAGTTTAATTGCAAGATGTAATACTCTAGAAGGACTCTGCTAAATTTATTTTACCACTTGGTTCTAATTTTAACAGGTGGAAACCATTCAAATGGAATTTAGTGCTAACTAATTATAATTCCTCTATCTATTTATCTTTATATATTTGTGCCTGTAAAGTGCTTGGGAAGTCTTTAGTAAGTAACACTGAATGTGAATACAGAGTATAAATACCGAGTAAAGCAAGTCACGCTTCCATTGGTAGCAATAAGGTCTGCTATGAGGTGGGGCAGTGAACCTTACCCATAAGGTGACATGAGCTGCTTGCAATGCTGTATTTATATGGAATCAATTATAGGTTATATTTTGTGATAAAACAGAAGTTAGAAGATGAAGTTCCTTTGTCGTTTCCGAGTTCAAGACTATTTCTCAAAGAACAGCCAAATGTCTGTGCTTATGTCAGGGGACAGGTGGGAGAAAGAATTAATTTTTCTACATTAAGACATAGAAACATCTCTACTAACCAGTGTAAGATACTCAAACAACCCAAAAAATTAGAATTCTATAATACAGTGAAAAAAAAAAAGCCACTATAAAAACCCCAAAAGCCAAAAACTTCTGCCTTAACAACATTCTAGGAAGCAAACATAAATGAAAACACAATGTGCAGACTTACAGTGGAAGCTAGTGCTTTCTTTTTTCCAAAATAGATCTATTGTCTTTAAAACAGAAATCTACTTCCTATTATCTCCAACAAAAATTGACTCATTTTCAGTTGAATGTCCTTTCATTCACTCCCAAGACTTTTTTAATTAATTCATTGTACAATCCTAATATATAAAGACAGTCCTATAAATAACCACATCTCTTAAAGAAAGTATAAAAGAGATACAAAACCTGATGAAGAACTGAAAAGTTTTTTTGTCCTATCATGATAACTATATTAGAATTTAGTATTTAAAGAGGTGTTAGCTTTAGAAAAATCCACAAAGAAATTGAAAAGTAAGAAACTATTAATAAATATCTTAAGTCATTGGTGTTGAATTTTGCAAGTCCTTCTAGCTAAGCATATCAAAATATTTCATGAATAATAATGAATTGACTCTAAAACCATCCTGTGAGCTAATTCTGTGTAATGACTTACATAAACAAGTAGTTTTGCTTTAATTTAGAGTTAAAGGAATAGAGCTTCATCGATATTCTTGAAGTATAAAATGGCATCACTGAGGAAGGGAGAGTAGCAGGTAGGGAGAGTAGACAGTGAAATGAAGTTACGTTTTCCCATGACAAAACAACGGAAAAGAAAAAAATTAAGAAAAAATCATACGGAGATTTATTATATGTCCAATATCACACACATATGCATACCTGTACCATAAAAGATATTTATGAAGGAAAATTTTCTTTGTTTCTATAATCACACAAGAGCATATCAAATTAAAGGCAAATAAACTGCTACTACTTAATTGAGAGGAATACTTCATGTTTCCCTGAATTCAAAACTTTGTCTAACTTTAAACCATTCGATTAAAAAGCAAGAGGATATTTAAATATTTGCAGTTACTACAATGTATTAAAATATAATCAAAACAGGAAATACCAAATAAATGGCTTTAAGAAGTGAAAGATAATATGACGATCATTACATATTTAGGTTAAACAGATGTAGAGTGGTACATATTAGTTGTCCAGAAAGAAAAGCCAAAGAAATCTGGAGGAAAGGGGGAATCAACCTTTTCCACATCAATACAGGACAAAATTTTTAGTCATTTTCCTACATATTATAACTACAATACCAGAGTTGTGCTGTGTACTGCAAGTTGGTTTGAATTTTTAATAGCAATGTATTGATAAATAGACGAGCCAGTAAAACAGTTCATGGTTTCTCATTTTTTAAAGACCAATCTGTGCCAAAAAGCACTAAAAGAGAAGCTGGAAAATTAATATCTTATTTTCTAAAGAATGCATAAATCATTTTATACAGTATTATATATAGCACACAGACTGTAAAAAGGTTTCCTTGACCAAGTTTTGATAAAATCATCCATTCAATTCAAGTTCTGGTCAATTATACAGGAAAACTAATGAGGAAAAAGTATCTTTAGTAATTAATAGATGTAAATTTTGAAAGTACACAAATGCTTTTACGGTAATATGCTTTCTAAATAGAAAGTATCCCTATAATCCACCGTTAAGTGGACAGGCTGTTTTTTCAAAACAAGTATACAATTATGAATGGATAACTTGATTTTGTTTTTTAGTCATGGTAAAAAAATGCCTCCCTTAAAACCTGCTCAAAAATTTGATTTTAGGCCTCATAAATGGAAAATTTGATTTGCAAAGTCACTAGGGAAGCAGATGTTTTGAAGACTGTTCTGAACAAAACATTAACAATATGTTTTAGTCTAAAATAACAACAAATTTACATTTTCAATTATATACTCTTTGCCCATAGTGACACCCCACCCCACCCCCCACCCCCAAATGCATGAAGGGGAATACTGTACATTTCTAGTTCCCATGGTTACAGAAAAGGTGATATTTGATAGCACAAGTGGTTCTTTATAGTTTTATGTTCTTGAAAGTGTAAGACTGATAGAATTTACTCTTTAAACATGTACTTTTTCTGGACCTTTTGCCTTACTTTTATGCTTTATTGTTGCAGAATGTGTATTCATGAGGGGGGTTTGTGTAAATAAAATCATTAACACAGGTACAGAGAGTACTCAATTTTTTTAAAAAATTAGGTGTTTCAATACTGAAACTTAGAAGAGTTGATATGGAAATTATTTGTCCTCCTCAGTATATACTAAAACTAAATCCTAACACAAGGAAGAGGTAAAAAATACTCTTCCTCCCTCCATGACCCAAAGAATGGAAATGTGGCATAGAAATGAAAAACAGTAATTTCTATAATAATATCTTCCTAGAAAGTAGAGAAATCAGAATATTGTAATTTGTAAAGGTGAAATTAGCACAGAAATGCAGCTTTTAATATAAAGAATTCAAAAGATGCCATTGAAATTAATTCTATACTTCTTAATCTTGCTGTTCACTATGCAAGAATGGAAAAGTTTGGAAAAGCTAGTGTAAATCACTTGATTTTTCACCAAAAACAGACAAACAAAAAAGTGGCATGTACTGAAAAATTGAATGATGAAACTTCCTGGAGTATTTTTAAAAAGATCACCATTAAGGAGGATCTGAGACACTGGAAACTTAGACATCTCTGATATCAAGTACTGTCAGGTATATTTTCTGAGGACAGAAAAGAAACAGTATAGTAATGAGAACGCCAATGTTTCTGTTTTGCTGTATCCACTGCCAATATTGACTTCCCAAAATACTCTTCAGAGCAGTGAGTTGTTGGATAACGTAGAGCTCAGAAAAAATATATTCCATGATTCCTTGCACACCTAAATCCATTCCTTAAAAACTACAAGGGCTAGAGCAAGGCGTATTGCACATATGAAATAAACATCTGAAACATCCTCAAACGTGCTTTAAGAAATATCTTCCTACTTTAATAAAAAGCAAGAACTTTGAGGATCAAATAACATCCTTTGTGCATGTGGCACTTGGGGTTTATCATCGGGGTGTGGGGCAGAGGAGGAAATCACTTAAGAGTGAAATGATTAATCACTCTTAAGCAATGTAAGCTGGTTTCAAAGCTGCCTTCTGCTGGGCAGAGAAAAGTTTTAATTTAATTCTTTCTAATCGCTTGCCTTAGTTAATACTGTTTCCTGACCCTTTACCATCAAAAATTGGAAAAAACAAGTCTTCTTGCTGCCAGTGAGTAAAACACACTGTGCACAGCAGAATACCAATTCAGCCTGCAAAGCTGATTCCATTCCCATTTGTTGTCTTTTTCTGGTGAAGTACATCATTAATGAAGACTACAGAAAAGCACAGTAATTTGTTTTTCATGTTAACCTCTTCAGCTCACTACTATGCACAGCAAGACAGACTGCAGCACTACTGGAATGCTGGCATCAAAATTACCCCATTTCCTTCAGGTCTGCTCACTTTAACTAAAAAATGGTGCGCGGACAACCGATAAAGGTCATAATTTTGTCCAAATAATTGATAATTGAGTCTACTCTCATTACAGTTTACTGGGACCTCATATAGGATTACAATTTAAAGAAAATGTATTCACTGAAAGCTTCCCACAGCTGGAATCTGTTTGGCATTGTAACAATCTGAAATCTAGGGTTGGGCTACAAAGACTGATTCATTCACTTTGTTGGAGACACAATTTTAAGTTCACTTTATTCACTCACTTAAATTCACTTTTCCATAATGGTTAAAAATAGCGTGTATTAATTACCCAGGTAAAACTTATTATACATATTGCCTCAGTCTTGATGGAGCTGATAAAGCCTTCCCCCTCTTTAACACATAGCATTATGTTTACTTTTCAATTTACCTAATAAATCCATTCTCCACATTCCTTGAGTAGCAGCATAATTCTGAATTGCCTGCGAAAAGCGGAAGCTCACTTAGCATTATCATTCCTTGATATTTCTGAAATAATCGAGAGCACTCCTGGGAGTGCTCTCAATAGTATTTATCTTTTTTTTTCCCCTTAGGTTGAAAAGTCATTCAGGTTGATTTCTTCTCGAGCTGAATTATTTCAGGCTCCTCCATCAAGCGGTGGCTGTTTCTGGAGAACTCTAAAGCCTGAGGTGGGAACTGACCTGCATCAAATGTATCAGCTACTCCAAGACCCGTCAAACCATCAATGAGCCCTTCTTTGTCACAGCTGACAGAGCCAGGGAACAAGGTTTCCTTCCTATCATTGCCACAGCCTTTCTGCAGGCTGAGGAAGTAGATGGACTTTATTGGCCTCACAGTCTGAGATGGCTTTTTTTTGAAAACTGAATTTCTTTAGCGACAAGAGGATTTTCTTGTGTCAGCCCCAGGGGTTGACATCCATCCCCCAGATGGAAAGGTTGGTGGTGTGAAGGGGAGACGTCAACTCTAAAAATCAGACTGTAGAACTATTATCAAGCTAACCACCACCTTGGTCCAGAGGAAAAAAAATGTAATCAACAGGGGCTTTATGAGACACACCTTTCCACCCTTCACCAGATAGGTGGAATAGATGGGAGAGAAGCCTCTGCCCCTCATGCCCAAATAACATTTCCGCTTGTGACGATTCCCTCAGCTACAAACACAGTCTGCTTTGTAAACAATAATAAAGCTCAGAAAGACCTACTGCGAGCATAAACCCTATGAATTCATCTCTATGGGGTTCTCCAAATAATTTTTCGGACCACAGTTGTAACTCCATACTATGGAGACCTGAGGTGCTGATGCAAACTGAAGCCAGAAGAAGGTCATTCAGTTCAGGACTACACACCCTTGGCATTGGTGCTTCTAAGGCCAAAGTGACAGACGGAGTATCGATATGTATGTTGATGATGATATGGATATATTCTTTTAAAATAACATAAGACTCAAGAGTAAAGTAACAGTTTATGAAAATAAGATATGAGGGTAAGAAATGGCCCTGTTCATCAATCCAAAAACTAGTAAGATCAGAAGAGAGCCATCAGGCAGAAAGGTTTGCATAAGTTTCTCTATTACTTCTCTAGAAAGACGTGCAACTAGTTTTTGTTAGTGCTACAACATTAAAATGGAAGGCATTTTAAAGAAATATGAAGAAGTTTTTTCTCTACTCTGTGGAATACATAATCCATATAATTAAAGAAAAAAGGAGGGGGGGCACATTTTCCTAAGCCTTTACATACATATACAGTCTTGCATACTCTTGCTCATGGGCTATTCGCACTAAGTTGACTAAAGACACCAAGCAGGGATAGAATATTCATTTTTTAAATATAAATCATCAAGGGATGGATAGTCTCTGGCATTCCCTTGGGTTTGTATTCTTTGTTGGTTGTCTGTCTCAGTGGCTTCTTGGAATTGATGCCCAGACAACCCACTGCTCTTCTATACTTCTCCAGACTTGCATATGAACTTTCTATAAATGCATTTTTGAAGGTGTCAGAGACAATCATTTATTCTCCCTAGTTTTCCATTCTTCATGAGGAATCTATTATGTTTTCTACTCAAATGCTTTCTGTTTCAATAAGCAGAACTGATCATTTATCAGAGAATTTATTCCAAAGTAATCTGGAAAATTCCAGTATATAAAATAAAACCAAACCAAACCAAAGTAAAATAAAATACCTGCAAGAGACACTTGAAAATTGAAGCTCCTGCAGCTGGTTACTAAGCAGAGTGAAGGTTTTTGTAGGAAAAACTTAAGAGTGAAACATTTTCCTGGAATCTCCCTGCTCAGGCAGGAAGGAGAGAAATACAGGGGGACATTAATGGCTACACATAAGGCAATCTGAAAACATTTTCTGCAGAAACATTACATTTGAAGTTAAAATAGAAAATAAAAATGCTTATTAGATGAATGGTAAATGGTGCAAAGCAGTAGTTAATAAAAAATATAGCTTTGGGGTTTTTTTTGCTATTCACTGTTATAATTACTCTCTATAGTTAGCTGGTTAATTAACTTCCCTTGTTATTTGACTGGACATAATGAATGAAGAATCAACAAAACTGTCAGAGGATAGCGGGACAAAGATAGTACCCAAAATGATGCACATACACACTGTCTCTCACATGGAGACATGCATTTGCACCTAGACACACAAATACATACATTCCTTTACACCCAAGGAAGCAGAAGGAATCATTTAGTATTACTTGGCTTATTTTTAAACAAATTAGAAAATTCATAATGCATGTACTGAGTAGTGTTGCTTCAAACCTTTCTCTCTTCTGAAAATAATAAAATACTA
>NW_008824791.1:6818414-6833383 GCF_000699105.1 Pygoscelis adeliae
AATTTAACATGAAAACTTAAAATTATTACAAGAAGAAATATTTCATCAATATTTTAATATAATATAAAGGGAAAAGTTGAAGAATATTTTAATTTTACATGAGAAACAAATGACAGTTGTAAGAAGAAGGAGAACAATGCCTCAGAAGAAAAAGTTTTAGGGGAAAAAAAGCCCAAACTTTCATATGAATTATGCTTTGTGGAACTGAAAAACAGATTTAGAGTAATAAGTAATATATTACCTGTCAAGGGGGAGTAACACATTACAAAGCTTTGAGAAAAGAATAGCTGGATTGTAGTAGAACCTCCCTCATAGGAGACAGATAGTACCCAATATTTAAAATATGACTGCCTTCAAAATATTTGTCCAAACCCAATTACAGGTCATGAAGCAACTATAATTCATGTACCTCCCTTTGCAATAGTCCTATTTTCATGTGTTGAAAAACTGCTCTGACAGTCAGCTATCTACTTTTTTTTATTGCTCTTGCTCCACTACAGCTAATTCAGATGATGTGTCACTTCCCATGTAAATACATGCTTTTCATATGTCTTAACTGCCAGGTACATTGACAATGCTTTCTAGGACATTGAAAGTATTAGGTAATATGAAAACATTATTCAGCTTATCTCTGACTTGCAAAAACAATAGTTTGGTATTCACACTGTCAATAATGAACGAACAATGTCATTTAGGCAACATGAAAATTGCCTGCAAAACTCAGATTTGTAAAGTGGATTATGACTGTTTGAAAAGCTGTATCTTCACGGAGATACTCTTGAACTGCTGTGTGATAGTAGGAGAGCACACCTTAGGACCGATCCCACTTTTGCGAATGAGTAAGTCAACCCCATCACAGAGAGCAATATTATCATTCAATTTTGGTATACTGTGTGGTATGCCTTTCTGTCCTGATAGGACTGTTTCCATTGTGTGTTTTTCTTTAGCAAAACAGCTCAGCCTATAGCCCTGTTTTCTGAGAAACACAAAGACATCAAAACCTTTTTTTAAATTACTCTGGGACTACATAGAAGTGAATGTTAGAATGACCTGTTAAAAGGAGTACTCATGAAAAACAAACAAAACATTATTTAATATTTTGGGAATTAAATTGGAGAGAATTCAATAAAGGTTCTCTCCTCATTCGGTGACTTACAACTTTAAAAATTTTATAATGATGATGACAATAATGATGATGATGATGATGATGATGATGATGATGAAGAAAAAAGGGAGCCAGGACACAGTTGTTGAGTTATTCTGGGAGTGGTTCTGTTGCCCAAACATAGGTGTCCCATGCTGAAACACAGGTGTCCTGTGCCGTACCAGAGACTCGGGGCTATCTTGCCTGCTGTCCAGCTGTTAATCCAGACAGTCTCAGGCCTCCCACAGGTCTTGTGTCATGTCTGTCAACCCTGTGCAGATCTCTTGACTACATTAAGGCATTTTACATGGCATTAGATACCTACCTTTAAGCAACTGAATGACGTTTAAATAAATGCTGCAAAATAAAGTTCTGTAACCATATTTTTTTCCTTTTCTTGGGGACTATATAAGCATTTACTGTCTACTCCCCTAAAAAGCAGATTATTTTGTATTTAAACATACTGCCTATAATTTTACCTCCTGAACTATAAAGGTTACTTTGTTGTTTGATTTTGACAAACAACAATATTCTTAATTGCCAGTATATTTTGCAGTGTGGAAAATCTTTTTCTAAGACTCTTGCAATTATGAATAATTTGTTGTCAAAGGAGGCTTTCTGCTTGATCCAATTATTTATGCACTATTTCCTATTTCCTAAATTGGATAAGGATTTTTCTGTTTTTAAACAGTTGTCTAACAACAGACAACACTGGCTGGAAAATATTAATCTTAGTTTAAATTTAATCTAGTAATATGTGCACAGATTCTTTATAACAAAACAAAACAAAAAAAGATCAGAGGTGAAAAGAAGCCTTGTTTGCCACATAGAAAAAGAGAACCAGAGGACATTGCAAATCTAATAAAGTCTTCAAAGTGCCAGATCTTATCCAAATCAAGAGAGGAGTAAAAAGGAATTGCTTGCCTCTTACAGTGAGGATTTATTTGTCACTTGACTTGGTTGAAATACAGATGGGGAAGAGAACAAGATCCTGAACTGATGTACATCCTTATAGCTCCACCGAAGTCAAAAGAATAAACAGATTTCACAGCATCTGAGGATTAGCCCTTAAGAGATCAAAACTTAACAGATTTTTATCCCTGAAAAAAAAAAACTTAGTACCTTTAAAATCTGCTATATTGGAGTTCCTGCTCATAAGACAGATGGTCTGAATGTAGTATCACATTAAGCATTGGTTTGAAAGAAGAACTTTTTTGCAGCAAGCCGATTTGTCCCCCAGTACTGAAACGGTTACACTGAGACAAACCAATTAATCAGAAAACTTCTCTTGCTTTAGGGGTGATACCTCTCCAGTCATTACTCTGCTTCCAGGAACTTTACAGCTGGTTGAGAAGACATGCAAATTCTACAATAAGATTGCACTGTAAACATTTTTTAATCTTTTGTGCAGGGCTACACAGACTAAATTACCAAATGAAGTGTTGCTTGTATTGAGATGAAATAACTTACACCACAGAAAAAAATCCTTTTTTCACGGGGAAATTTGCAAGGAGTCTGAGGCTTAACAGCTGTATCATAATTTCCCACTGAAGACAGAAGTTGTAGTGCTATGGCACATAAACCTATTCATATTCACTACATTATTTCCAATGGGAAATATCCATGAGCCACGAAATGACTCTAACCATTTTTAGTGTAGCTGTTGTATAAAATTAGCACAGAATAAGATCTGACAATATGTACGGGGGGGGGGGGGGGTGGGGTGGGGGGGGTGTTGTCATTACTTGTTTGTCATTACTTTTTTTTTTACTATTTCTTTTCTTGATTATTTTCTTTTACTGTAGCTTTTTCTTTCCTGGTGTAATTCATACATTCTCAGACAAGCTTACTTTCAGCTGAATGATCTAAATTGGTCGGTCTACAACCACCAGCCTCACCAGTTCAGTGGTGGTAGTAGACAAAGGCAGGGTCCGCTAAAGAAAGCCAAAGATAAACTAATAAGCACAGCAAGAGAAGGATTTCCTTAAGCAGATTTTTTTTTCCCTTTCCCACACGATCATGAGTTGCTGAGGGTCTGGTTTACTCCTGACCCGAATGCAGAGAACAGTAAGTTAAGTGATTAGATTGCTCCAGGGGAGTGGTTGGTTTATTTTCCTACTGAAAGTAAACCCAGGTTAGCAGATTGGTGGTCCATAGAGGATGTAGCACTTCAGTCACATGGGCTGGAGGGGGAAAGCAAGCAGGCTATGTGTGCCTTTAAGAGATTTTATTTGAACCTTATCATTTTTGCTGTGGCTAAGAAAGAAAGATGCAGAAAAAATCAGTGATTTTTATTCTAATAATTTGCTGTGTTCCTGTTGGAAAGGTTTTGGGGTTGGTTTTGGGTTTTTTTCCTTTCCTTTTAAAGAAGTTCAAACTCTTCCATTTTTAAACTAATCTGTGCGTCTTTATTACAACATCTCCTAAAAAACTGATATGCTTTAGGTGCATTCATATTTTGAGACCAATGAAGCTAGTATATACAAGTACTGGCAAATAAAAGTTTGAATTTTAAAAATTAAAGTTGAAAGTTTATATTTTGTTTGGACAGGTTGGGAGTGGTGAATTGAATAAATTGACTAAATAGTTATTATAGAAATTTTATTAAAAGTAGTTGTGTGAATATTTATGCTCTCTAGAAATAAAGATACTCTAATTGTGGGGCTTACAGAAGAAGGCTCCATTTTAAATGTCAGCTGTCTGACAGAGTTTTCTCTGCCATGATATCATAGGAGTAAACACAAAGAAAGCCAAACTCGGGAAGGAGGTCTTTGGGCTGTGACTAAAGATGTCCCCTGACCCTAAACAGTAGGCTCCAAATGTGTACGCTGGACACGCGGACAACACGACTTCTTCACTCCACGGTTCAGGTTTGTAATGAACGTATGCCATCTGCTCGTGAAGACTTCAAACCTTTATAGATAAAATATACAGAAAAATGAGGCAAGCCACCTAAAAGGGAAGGGCTAGGGATAGACCAGCAGCAGGAAGCCTTGACAGTGGCCACCCGCACTGCTGCGTTAAGCTTGCACGCAGCAGCAGCACTCACGCCTGTGACTGCTCTGGGCGGCCTGTGGTTTGCCACCAGGGCGAAGCTGAGCTCTACGAGATCACCGTTTTTGACAGCAGCTAGCCATAGATCTCAGTGCGGTTGTATTGCCAATTGACAGTACTTTCTCAATATTTCTTTCAAAAAAAGTCAATCTTCTAGTTTAAAGCATGTGACTTGTGCTTGTAATGCCTACGTCTGGCTGTGCTCTACTGTGTAAATGCAGAAACTGTGAGATAGGACTCAGACTGACACATAGATGCCTCTTTTGTTAATTAGTCTACAAAATAATTTCTTCTCCTCTAAGAGAAGTCAACCAAAAGTCTTCGTCGGACACCATTTCCTGATGCTGTTATATAGAACAGGGTAGTCCCAAAGAGCATTTGTGAAATTTGTGAGGCTCTCTCTTGAAGTAAGAAATGCTTCGATATATGAACTCTAGTTTTAGGTGATTTTTGAGAATGCTCAATATAAACAAAATTCCTTGGTCCCATTATGATCTTCTTCCCTTCCAACAATTTTTTTTTTTTTAATAGTTTTAAATTTTAGGTTTGTTTCTTAGTTTGGCATATCTTCATATATGTATGTTGCACAGTTTACTACAATACTATAAAAAGTTCAAAATCAACTACTTCAAAATTCTGTCAAATACATCAGGCGTTTGATGAAGAGCTTTTCTTAAATATAAACAGAGATATTAAGAAGTTTATGAACATTAAAATCAATCTTCGAAGTACACTAGACTGGCTAAACAAGAAATAATTATTACTAAAACGAGAGCTGGATTAAAGAATGGGTTAGATAAAATATAATTTTCAAAGCCTACAGTTAAACCAGGTTACTGGTTACTCTCTTTGTCCTCCTTTCTTTGCACAGCCATGGCAGGTCATGGCTGTGCAAATAAGAAAACTCATATACTTCATTATGATATAAAAACTTAAAATGCATGAAGAAAGGAAAAGAAACATCAAAAAATACAAACACAAATCCTGAACTCTACTTGAAGGGTTGGTATCCTTGGTGTTCCATGTGTGTTATGTCTTTGTTTTTAACACAGGGGGTTTGGTTTTGAATTTTTTTTTAAATTCACAAACAAACCATGTTTTCTCTAATTTCCAATATAGTGCAAAATTCAATTTAATGTAATCCAATGCAAATTCAGTTTAAGATTTGAAATAAAGTTTTTATCTTTTTCATTTTTGCATTCTTTCCATTAACAAAGGCTCTGCACTGGAATACAGTTACCAGCTGCTGATCATGCATAAGCCAGAAAATAATATAATTCATTCTCCTAAATAGAGTGTTCAACCTTCAGAAATGAAAATGTATAAAGAAATAAGATTGTACCTTAGATTCTACAGAATTTTGCTTCCTAATATGTAATTAAAACTAAAACAAGCAAACAAAAAATCCCTTAATGTAACAGTAAGTATAATCTAGTTCTGTTAATAGATTATTATTGCTGATCCTGACTCATAAACTCTAGAATTTAAGCAGAGGTTGTATTTATATTTTACAATCCCTTGGTCATTAGAAACTAAGAGAATTCAAAAAGAAGGTTTTCTGCCTTTTGATGTTTATACTGCCTATGAAGAAATTATTCAGACCTTAAAATTTACAAGAAAATTACATTTTGTCCTGAAGCTCCCACATAAAACGTTTATCTGGCTGTGGGAGAGCAAGATATGATTTCCTTGTCAGTTTACCTTCTGTCTTTAAAAAAAAAAAAAAAATTCTCAAGGTGGAGAATTTATTTTCAGAGGTCAAAATACAACCCATACAACTAAAATGGTCCAAAGCCAACTTAATTTTGGAATGGACTATAGACTACAAAATGGTATGCATTTCTTCTCTGCTGCTCAAACATGGGCGATTTCGTCACTGCCCCCAGCCTCCCGCAAACACTACACCTCAGCTCACTAAGATAAAGCATTCAATGCAATTCCTTTGATGAAAAATGTGAAAACATGCCCTGTCTATGGTAATGGGACTACCTATGCCATTTTTTTGCCAATGTTGATTACTTTCTTATAATAAGTAATTTATGTGAATGACACAACTACAGACAGAATCACTTTCTTATCTGCAGTATCACTGTACAGATTTTAGACCTTGTACATTAAGGATTTCCATAGGCCAAAGTAGATATTCTATTCTATTTTGTTAAAATGTGGACAACACAAGCCTATACACTGAATTGTATCAGTCTCAATATGGTCCTGCTGGAGTCAATAATTGGCTATAAATTTGCCCAGGACTGACAAAATACTCTACTCCACTATACAAACAACTATGCTGTTGTATTGGGGAAAAAATTCCATTGCTGTGCTTCCATATCTTCTTTCCAGACATTAGGTCAGAGGATGACAAAACAGGATGGCGGGATATCAATATCAGTTAAAGCTCCTGAATGTCAGAGCACTCAGTTATTCACTTAAGGGTAGAAAAATCTCCTGATAGCAATTCATTTAAACTGCTAGTAGAAAATACATAGAGGTTTCTAGCTGATAATGTTTACTATTTTCTGTCAAATTAAGAGAAAATTATAATCTTCTGCCAGCTGGAAATAATAGCATCCAGGTAATCAAACTTGTGTTAATAGGATAAGAAAGCAAAAAGTAAAACACAAATATAATTATAAACAACAACAAAAAAAAAAAAACCCAAAAAGAAAAAAAAGGCACCCTGAAATTTAGATAAATGTTGGATGTTTTAAATATCTACAATGATGTGACAGATACTTAATAATTATCATTCACAATTATATAAAAAGAAGGTAAATGTTTGCCAGAATGTATGACCTTGAAAAAAGATCACACTGAAAGTCTTTAACTTAACTAAGATAAGAGATCAAACTAAATTACTTTTAACCTACTTTCTAGATTTATTAGAAAGGAAAATGGGAAAAAGGATCAAAAAATATTAACCAATCAAAAAAGTTCTATATTACAAAGCTAAGTTCAGCAGCAAGATTGTTTTGACAGCCTGCACTTCTATTGAAGAAAATGTTCTTCATAACTACCAGTTTAGACGGTTAAGTGGTATTTGATGACTATTACTGATTCACATAGATTATGACAGAACTGATCAGAAATAAGAGTGACTTACATTTACTACATTATTCTTTAGCGGCCTCATGTACCTTTAAAGAGTTGTTAAAATATATTTTAGAATTGATTTTTCTTTTTTTCTTTTCCTCAAATTAAGATGAAAATTTAACCTAAGCTGAAAAAGTTATGATTTGTATCAACACTCCTCTAAAATTATCTCCACATTAAATAGACAAAAATTCTCTGCAAGCCTCAAGTTCAAGTAAGATGATTTCCTATCATCCTCAGCTGACCCACATTTAATGCAACAAGAACAACATAGTTCACATACTGTTTACGTGAAAGTTTAAATAGAAACGGCTAATAATATATAAATATATGCATGTCTGTTTGCATGACTAAGAAAACGCTGTCTTCAGATAAGATGGGAGAAGAAAATAATTTCAGGATAATTTCTTGACTTCCATTTCAGTTTTTGCATTTAAAAGTGGGAAAGTGGGGGGTTCTTGCCTCCTTGGCATTTGTTTGTTTGTTTGTTTGTTTTTTTAAGAGACTGACATATAACATGGAAAAGAGGAACAGGGTACATATTGATTTTGAGGGTAAAAGACTGCTTCAATTTCATTCCAAGTACCCTATGTGAAAATAGAGCATTAATAATAAATGCTTTCTAAAGGCTATAGATGTTATCCACACAATGAAACTGTGAAGATGAATCCTAAACTCTACAGCAGGAAAAGAAATGCGTAAACCCCATGCTTGTACAGAGCCATGGAGTTAAAAGGGAGCAAATATTCTGGAGAGGGGAAACAAGGTAATGTTAGCATTAGAAAATGAAATAAGCATCTGAAGCATTATATTTTTTGTAACAGCATAAAGGCCAGATGACGTCAAAGCAAGAAGACTTACAAGGTTCAAAGAAACCAGTGTCCAAATAAGTTGGTATTAGTCAGAAATCAAAATAAACTAACATTTGTTCTTATTTAAAACACCTTATATAAAATAAGATTCATTTAGCTATTAATTCCATCAGCTACAATTTTCACGCTAGTATGAAAATAAAATTTTATTTCCTTCCTCACCAATATTCCTAAAGTATTTTCATTCAAATATCTGTAACATTCTGGCTTATTCTCAGAGATTAACTATATACGTAAGAAAAGAGTTGAAAAAATTGACAGCTCTGAATTTCTTAAGAGGTACAGCCAATTAATAATCACTTCAGGGGAACTGTGCTTTTTCCAGTGCTTCCTCTTAAAGCCAATAATATGCTAAAGCAGTACTGAGAAACAGGACAAGGATGGGGACTAAAGAGGGTATGAATAAGATGACTAAATCAAAATGAATTATCAAGCAAGTCTAGTAAGAAGAAGGGTACTGTACTAAACATGCAGTGCCACTTATACCGGTAGTCTTTATCTTAAAATATATAGTCTTCATCTGAAATTGTAACAATGCTGAAATTATGCCGCCTAACACATCTTTATGTTATGCAATGCATTTTTCAGCATGGATACATTTTATAGGGTGAACTTTTTTCTTCGCCCTAGACAAACATCCATTTGAAACTGATTTACAACTCCCTTTACTGTTGGCGAAACACAGTTTCTTCACAAAGATCGCATCTTGAGGGATTGAGATTGATTGTTTCACACAATATATAGTGACAAAAAGATTTACAGTTTTGGATCAGAGCTACTAGTACAGGCATAGGCGTCAGGTGGTATTACTTCAAAGACAGTGCGCATTTTAAGATGAATTGGGTCCTAACGACCTCTGGTGAGCTACCAGGCTTAAAGTGTAAAGTCGCAATTTGTTCTGACATTGTTTCATTGCCGTAGTCTGACTCTTCATTTCATATATTTAATAAAAAGCTGATAGACATTTTATATCAGAGTTCAGCATTTTATTGAGAAAAATATGCTTTTGTGACCAAATAAGCATAAAATATGGAGGACTAAACCTTGCACAGCACAAACACAAAGACAAAATCCAAAGCACTGGGTTTTTTTCTATTTTTTTTCTCCCAAAAATGAACAAGAAAAGTAATAGGGGTCAAATAATGACTTTTTGTACCTGAAAAAAGCCACCAGTTCATTATATAGAGAGGAAATATACAATAATGATTTTGAGTGCTACAGGGTTAGCTCAGAATCCTGCAACTTTATTTCTGTGTCAAACCCTACCCTTCTTTTGATGGAACTGTCAAAGGAACAGATGTAGTACGGTTCTTTTGGAGAGTTCAGCTGGAATCAAGCAAATCAAACTGATCTATGTTTTTCCTTTTTTTTTCCTTTCTTTTTTTTTTAATGTAGAAATATCTTCCTTTTTTCTGATCCTCATACATAATGGCTAAAGAAGTAATTCTTTCTCTTCAGTCATTCCTCATCAGTCCTAGGCCAACATTTAATATTTAATTTATACTTCAGAGACCTGTTGAGACTGCTAATTAGTTGAGATGGATTTTATGCATAACTTGATGTGTGTCTATGCCAGACAGATGTGTAGAGTTATAATATTCGCACCTTTAAAACCGTCGTATGCTCTAGCCGCTTCTGCTTAAATAGAATTAAACTGAATAAATAAAGAATAAAATAAATCCTTTTCTTTTTCACAAGCTTTCAAATCAATTTACTTGAGATTGCTTAGAAAGCCATTGAAGGCAAATGAACGTGTTTAAAAGCATTTGAAGATTTTCAAAAGAAAGATCTGTTCCAAATATATTAATTATAAATGACATTTCTAGTTAACATAGAGAACTAAAACGTAGTTATGTCAGATATACTCAAATTAGTTCATTTAGAATTCTTTATTTAAAAAAAAAAGATGATGGAACGTTAGGAAGTTATTTCAAATAATAGATGAGAATAGGTTACGATTTTTCTTTGGATCGGTGTAGTTTCCCTCCTGTAATTATTTTACTCCTGAGTGGGCATCATCACACTGCATTGGATAGTTGAATCGCTTTCAGAGTGCACTTTTCAAATGTTCATAGCCTGCCTCTTTCCATAACGAAATTCTTTGGGGTCTGAATGCTTCAAATGCATTTTGTTCTCATGCATGCCTGTTTAGAAAAAAACATCTTCTTTAAATTAATTTTATACTCCCATATTCTTGTAGTTTGTGTTTTAACATTAAGCCGCCTTCTCCTGTCAAATATCCATGCATTGTTTCAAGAGAAACATGCATTTTCATGTATAGCGGCTGTCTTAACAACTGCCAGACAGACGAATCGGAATCAGTGTGATTGTCTTGCCTTTTTAAAATATTTTAGCTTTTCTGTAAGTATTTATGTCATTATTATAATGCATTTTGAATGAACACAGCTTTTCAAATAATCTTTTCCCTTATCTTTGTTTTCTGCATTGATAGGCATAATCAATAATTCATCAATTTGTGAATTCATATGTATGCCTCTTGTAATGTATTCTTTTCAAATCTTCATTTTTCTGACATAATGAAATGAACTCCTACCGCACTAACTAGCGTATCTGAATGTTTTCCTGTTCTCAGTTTCAAAGCACCACCTGCATAATATAAGGGTCTCTTCAAACGAGCTGTTAGGAATAGACTTCCAAGAAAGACCAGAAGAGATTACCAATTATAAGCAGAATATTAAAGTTATTTCCTTAAAACTGGCATGTCAGGAGAAGTTTTGGTCAGCTAAGTGGAAGTTCTGAACACAAGCATGACAAATATTTTGCAGAAATAATCAAATTCCATAAATGAAGCATTACCTTCCTTTGACTTCCTGGTTCAGCACAGGCTGAAGAACCACCAGCTCAAAATGTCCTCAGCTAAACTATTGTAAAAGCAAAGAAAGCAAAATCCATAAAGAGTGCAATTGCTGCACACAATTACACTTCTACCCTTGAAGAAAACAAAACCAAGTCCATAAATGAATTGTTTCCAAGAGGCCCAGGCATGGTGCGTGCCCAGGCCAGCAGCACGGCAGAAACGCTGCAGGCGTACCGGGCAGAAAGCCTGGTGGCAGCTCAGGCTCCCAGCCGCCTCCCAGCACTACAGTGACTGAGAGGAGGTAAGCTTACAGGATTAAAAGTTTGCCATGCCAGAGCTTCCAGGGCGTACTCAAGACCACCGTGGAGGGTGGAAGGACCCTTGTACAGCAGAGGAGAAAGCTGAAGATGATGCATCCCAAATGGGAAAAGGAGCCACAGCTGTTGTGTCGGGGGAGGGTGGCACGCTTCACACGGGCAGCAGCAGTGAGAAGGTTAATAATCCTGTCTCGCTCTGAAAAGTCCCTCTTGTAACAGAACAAGCCTTCATCCCCATCAACTAGAGGGTTAAAGTAAATTGTGGCAGCAGTCATGCTAATTATCATGTTTTCTTTTGATACAAAGGAAAACATTTTCTCTTACGTCCTGAAGGGGGGATATGCTATCGTCGCATGGCGTCACAGTGAGAGCAATGGGACTCCAGACAGGAAGAACTGTATGTCTTCGCGTGATCTTGCAGAATCTAGCTTTGTACACTTACACAAACTTTGATTTCAAACTTTATTTAAACTTCCCTACGTTACGAAATGTCACAATAATGGGGAATCTAAATAAGAGAAAATTCAAATAAAATGTAACTGAATGTTTATGATCATCTTAATTGAATGTGTATTAATTCCCATCATTGCAGACAGTTAAGGATACTGGGGTATGTACTTATGTGTTAATACTACTTTTCTGTTTCTAAATTGTTTCACGTTTAGAAATACTTTGGGACAGTTTTTGCCTCACTACTTCTATTTAGCTGCATGGCCCCCCTCACTAATGAATGAAGTTCAGTGTTTCAGTCTCACGTCTTCTGAAAAAGTTAAAGGAATAGAATATTGATGTATGTAGTCAGTACTGCCAACAAAACCTTCCCGTAAATGCAGGCCCTAGAGACTAATGGAGACCTCCAGGTTTCAGAGTACCCTGCTTAACACCACCGCTCTAATTACAGAACAGTAACTTCTGTCCTCAGCCATTGATGAAGTGACACAGTGATGAAGCAGGAGGGAAAGCAACCACAGTCTGATTCAAAACTGTAATTCAATTCTGATGTCCTGAGGTTCGAAGAATCTTTGCATTACTGTTGCAAAGTTCTGGGTGAGTTAAAGAGGAAGCATTCTGCAGTGGTCTAGCAAATTTCTGAACTCATAAAACTTGCAGGGTCTTTCACGTGAATTAGACTTCAGGAGAATGGAGGTTGGATAACACTGTCAGATTCAACTCCTCTAGGAATTCTGCACTGTTTTTCTTTTCAAGGAGACCGAGGCATAGAAACAAGAAATCATGAAACACGGTCTACTTGCTTTTCAGGTTCAGCGTTCTTACGATCCACTTCTGGATGCATACCTAGCAATAGCTGCTGTTATTTTTAGAGGTCCTAAAAGTGTAATCAACAGTCACGGCTTACACAACGAGACATGCTTCGAAAAATCTTATGTTCTGTGCTGAACAGTTGTCATGAAACAAAGCTTCCCATTAATTCTTTTGACATTCGTTTCAACAGCAAATCTTGACACTACAAGTTTTCTTCTTTGCCCCAGAACTAGATTATTGCAATTTGTTCTACCTGTTGAATTCCTGTTCTTAACTGATTCCTTTAAATCACCCAGTCAGTCAGAGATGGTCCCTATCGCAAAAAAATTCCAAATATTGTAGCTCAGAATTTTGACTATACCAAAGTCTACACATCTCTTCATAAAAGCTAGACTTACCTAAGCCTTTCCTTCTTGTTTTTAATCCTAATGGTTGGTACTTTGTAAATTGTTAACATAGAAATCAGTGGATGAATACACAGGTAATTAATGTAGAACAAAATTACTGCATTGTTCTATAACAAATAAATGAGATTTTTAAAATTGATACACATTTCTAAAATTGAACCCATGCATTTAGAGGTAATTTACAAGACACTGTGATCGTATAAACATGACAACCTCTTTTTGCTCCATGAAAATTTGTACAACACAAATAACCTGATATAGCTGTTACAACTGAATAACTTACTGAAATATTCTATATTTTCAGGGAGGGATTTTGTTGTGTTGCAAACATCGACATGAAAAAATAAAAAACATTTTTACAGGTAATGTTCTTGAGATAAATTAATGATAAACACTCTGAAGTGGTACTAGGGCTGGAATTCAGTTGCCTAAACTACAGGGATCTACTATGCTTTGATATACCTATACCAGCCTGTGACAGGCCTCTATTACTTAGGACAAAGGGCTGTAGGAAGCTCTCGCCCTTCCAGAGAAGCAGCTAGAGTCCAGGTGCTACTGCACTTAAAACTGCAGTAGACATATGTTTAAGTAACAAATACCACCCTAAGAAATAGAACTGTAAATTATAACAACTGTACACATATATTAAGTACAGTTTGATGTCATTACTCGCTCCTTCTCCGAATGGCATTTGTAAATGATGCCTAGAAACTCACCATCCATTTAGGGGGGAAAAAAAAAAAAAAAAAGCTGTATTCCTCTTATTCTTGTTGGGTTTTTTGACCACATTATACAATTTCATGAAGCTAAGTCTCTAAACTTTTATTTTACCTTTATACTTCTATCAGAAATGTTAAAAGCATCTCCAATGATACTGAGAACAGAATTCTTGTAGCAATATTATATAGTAACATAATGGATATGGAAATCATACGTAATAACATTATGAATACTGAAATATAACTATTTCATGAATGCAGTCTGTGAGATAACTATGTGACTATGATGAGGCACCAACATTTTTGGTGTTAGCGTGTTCTGCTGCTAAAGCTCGTGGGATGCTCACCATGTGCCTATAATTCTTAAAATGAATGCAATCTGCTCAGGAAGACACCACCACCTCTTTCCAGAAAACAACTGACAAGCACAGATTTGAAAGACATCATAATTTTCCTAAGCTAAACTGATAACTGTTTTGTGAGGTTGAAAGCATAAGGATCAGAAAAGCTTCAAGTACACAAATTCTTGTGAAGGAAGGAGAGTTACCTTTCCAAGGGCGTGTTTGTGAGTTTTGAGAAAGGAGACAAGCTGACCTAGAAGAACGTTAAAGAAAAGCTTGTAAAAAGTTAAGACTTCATGAGATGAGAGATGTATTAATTCTATCTAATCTATATTAGGTATCTAACTACCCTTGTAGCTCTGGATTTCAATTTCTCTAGAGTCTTTATGTAGGAGAAGGTAGTTATTTAAGGTGTTGGCATCTATACAGACTGGTTTGGGTTTCCTTATTTTTTGGGCGTTGCTTTTTTGAGATATATTTTGTCAAAAATATATTTTCTTCCTAATACATGGTATTGTCTTTCAAAGAGTTTTTTCAGCTAATGCATTCCTTCACAGAGAAGCACGTAAGTCCTGAACCAAAATTAGATCTGCTGAACATTGTTCGCATAGTACATAAGGACCTATACTCCAGGCACAGCTGGGCAGGGAAAGGCAAACTGTGATTTTATTTGAGAGATGGGTTGTCGATACAGATATGAAATTAGGAGGATTGCAGCACCTGGGGAGACAAAGGTTATGGATCAAAGGCAAATGAGTTAACTCTTGCTTCAGAAATTACCACCAGTCACCTGGAGCTTTGTAACTGACAGGGTACAAGATCCCATCCTGTCCCAAATACAAAATTCATTTAATTCAACAGTTAGAGCAAGCAGAAACAAAAGCACAATCACTACAGTGGACATTCAGTAATTTGCAAAATTGTGGAAGTTCTCATTTGCC
>NW_008824791.1:6833404-6834089 GCF_000699105.1 Pygoscelis adeliae
CAGGAACAATGAGATGATACCACTCAAAAATACAAGTATATACTATACACACACACACACACACCCCCCCCCAAATATAAATAATAGTTGTCAGCTTGGAGTTAAGCACATTTTTTGCTGAGATCACCTTTGTCTAAAAACAATGCATAATAATATTAAACTAGATAAATTGGTTTTTCAAAAATAATCAAACATACTTCCTTTACACTTATCTTCATGTGATAAAGGCCTTTTCATTTCAAAGCTTGGTATGCTTAACATAGCTTTTTTTTTTTTTTAAAGCATTTTTAATGCTGAATATGGAAGAGTATATTATCTTTATTGCTGAACAAGTAAGTAAGGAATTCACTATTGCTCACAATGCAAAACTAGAAACCATTATATGAAATCATTAAATAATGGAGGGAGGGAGCTAGTCCTTTTTCTACACAATGCATAGCCAAACTCTGCAAGTCATTACCATAGACAGCTCTGGATAGAATCATAGAATCATTAAAGGTTGGAAGAGACCTCCAAGATCATCGAGTCCAACCGTCGACCCAACACCACCATGCCCACTAAACCATGTCCCTAAGCGCCTCATCTACACGTCTTTTAAATACTTCCAGGGATGGGGACTCAACCACTTCCCTGGGCAGCCTCTTCCAATGTTTAACCACTCTTTCAGTAAAGAAATTTTTCCTCA
>NW_008824791.1:6835069-6893847 GCF_000699105.1 Pygoscelis adeliae
GGTGGGGGGGGTGGGGGGCGGGAATGTTTAGCAGCCTTTTTTGTTGGTAATATATAATACCTGCATGCACTTATTTTCACTTAGGAGCATGTGATTTTTTTTTCTCCTGAATAGAACTCTTTTAAATATGAGTCTCCCTTTGGTAGTTATATTCAAATTCAGAAGGAGTATTAGTACTTAATTTTCTTTTGTTTTTACTTATTTTGGTTAGCCTTTAGATACGCATTCCAGAAAATACACAGCAATAGGCACTACAGATGCATAAATATTATTCAAGATCAAATAATCTGAATATAGGTGAGAAAAAATACACACTGAACTGAAATACAATATGGACAACTAATTGATCAGCATGAAAACTAGGGTAGTGTTTAGGCTTTAAATGAATGAACTGATCTCAGAGAATTATAGCTGTTGGTTTCAACAAATGTAAATCATCACCCTTTATTAGGAGAGAAAAAAAAGCAAAAGTCTATCTTTGTTTCAACCTCCCTGCACCCCACAGTAAAAACCCAAATTATAATGATGACATCTTCTGCTTCAATTATTAAATCACAACCAAAGAAATGTTGACAAACAATAAAACATGGGCAGAGCCAATAAAAATTGACACAAACAATTGAAAGAAAAATTTTCCTGTGTCTAATGTGATCACGATAAACTCTTCCCCTAATGTTTAGCAAATAAACAACAGTTTCATTTATGTATTTGTAAGATATTTTTAGACAGCTTTGTTCTTTTGATCTCTCTTCATCTCATTTCATTCTGCTTACCATTTTACTTCCACCAGGATTCCTAAGATGTACTGAGATCTCTGAACTGTTTACTGTCTTTAAAATAATTCTTTCTGCCACATAGCACTATGTCCAGTACATACCAAAGTTTTCTACCGTGGCAGTGACCAATGTCCAAGAACTCTAATTAGCCATTAAAGCTCTAAGTTGTAATAATTTAAAATAGGATATATTGAAAGACATTTCTGAGTGGTTTAAGTTCTTTTTTATGTCATCAAAAAACTTGTGGAACCTATTCCAAGATGTCATCACATTAAGCAGATGGAAATCTGTGTAAATACATTCGAATCTGCTAAGTTTTCTATACAATCTTAACAAATGATAGCAGAGCACAGTACAATAGTGCGTTTGCATATAAACACACAACTGGTAAAAAAAAAAAACACCGCAAAAAACCCCAAAACAAAACCCACATGTCCTCCAGAACTGATCCCTGCATTCTCCACTTCTACATTAAATAGAAACATGCCCAATATGAGATTTTAAAAAGATGCCTAAATTCTTGTTTTGTTTTCACAGGCATAAATTTAATTGAGAAATTCCATCTGGAAGCAAGAAAAAAAAATTTACTCGTGAGGACAGTCAGGCAGTGAAACAGGTTGCCCAGAGAGGTTGTGCAACCTTCAGCGTGGGAGATTTTCAAGTCCCAACTGAAAAAAAACCCTGAGCAACCCGGTCTGACCCTGTAGCTGACCCTGCTTGAGCAGGAGGTTGAACTGGAAACTTCTTGAGGTCCCCTCCAACTGATATTGTCCTATAATCCTACAGTAAATTCATTACTTGTATAAAACATCAAAACAAGGTGTTGTTATCAGCTTCTGAAGAACTGTGTGTTACTAAAGATTTGCTTCACTTTCAAAATACAAATTGAAGAGTCAGCTTTGGTTATGTATCTATTATAGCCACTCCCAAAATAGTCTCATGCCTAAGAAGATTTATACTAAATATAGACCAGAGTATTTCAGTCATTTAGAAGTCTTCATCCTACACCCAATTCTGCAGCCTCTTATCCTCAAGTGGTTCATTTGGCTCTGAAAAGTTTTTGCTTCTTAATGTGACAAAGGCAAATACATGATATAACTAAATATAAGCATAGCCTGATTACTTAATTTAATCATTGCTACAACAAAGCTTTCTTTAAATTGTAACTTTTAGCAAATTAAAAAGTATTTGATTTTGAAGCAAATTTTTCATAAACAAAACTCAGCATCTACAACTGGTCGCTGTTACTAATATCTGCCATTCAAACAGATGGCAGGAATAAAACCCACAGAGGAGGTGTATTCTTTAATCAGAATGTTGTTGATTGGCAGTTTTAGACAATCATTTTTTAACAAAAGGTATTTATATCAAAAAGGAGCTAAGTTTGGGCAATGACAGGTTCAAAAAGAGACATAGAAAAAAAAAAATAGAAAATTCCCAATGAAGAGCTCTTTCTAATTGGCATTCTGCTCATCCTGTGCACAAAGGAGAATGTTTAAAATATTTAACAGAAAAGTAAAGTTCAGCACTGTTCCAAGAGTATTGTGGGGAGAATGACCAGCAAAATGTAAGATGCTGTTTCAACAATGAAGAACGCTTCTGCTTAAAGAGAATACATCCTACTGTAAACCGCAACAATTTGGTAATTATTTTGTTCATTCACATATAGGATGTATTTTTTTCATTGAGACATTATTTTCCACTCCCATTAGTGTTTAAAAAGTTTGAAAAAACTATTAGTATCTGAAAACTTATGATTCTTTTCCTTCTTCCTCCTCAATTCCATAAAAAAGTGCTTGAGCCAGCTCCCATGAAAACAGGAGTAAAAACCAAATCATGATAAAATTGACCAAAACATAAATTTCTTAGACTCCAGTCCCACAAAACGTTTGGATAAACCTCTCCCTGCCTCTCTATTTACTAGCATCTTTTTGCTTTTTATGTAGGAAATAATTTATATCAATACTAGCTTATTGGGATGGAATAGCTTTCCCATCTATTCCACAGCGGGTCAGTGACCTAGCCAAACAAATGAGGAAAGTGAGTACAAGCTCTTCTAGGTTAGATGGCAGCAGGCTTCCATGGAGGCTTCCTTAATAAAGCTAAGGAAGAGCAGGCTGTAATATACAACATCTCATCCAGCAGAAAATGCACTAAAAGCACTATATATCTTTATTCAAAAGAAAGACAGTAAGGTCTCGGGCATGGCCTTAGATCCAGTTGAAAAAGGAAAAGAAATGACAGGTGTGCTCACAAAACAGACAGAAATGAGTAAGAAAGGAAAGCTGACATTCATCCTACAACTTACTGCCAAAGTCTTTACCAGATGAAGAAATGAGATCGTTTCAAACAAAGTCACATTATCTACATCTTGGTTTCTTTATGGAGAAACAGAGAAGGCTGTTATGTAAGTAAAATGCAAGTGTCACCTAAGAGCATTTCCTTCTCTTCCAAGAGTTTTTTTGATACCATTTAGAAGTTTCTCTTTGAACCATTATTTATACTCCTAATTGTATTAAAAGTGGTTAAATAAATGTATTAGTTTCAAGAAGCCTATGGATCAACTCCCTCCCTTCTCCTTGTTGAATTAAGATTGGTTATATTGTTGGGTTTTTAAGATGGTCTCTACAAATAAGTCATAAACAAATACAGCCTGCTGTAATATTAATTTACGTTAAATAATTTTAGTCCACACTTTTCTGTTGCTCACTGTTACTGGCACTGAGCACACAATAACAATCAACCTATTACTGGTGGTAACTGATATTAAAATGTCACCTAACTCAGTGTTTTCCTCGTATACCTCAGTTTCAGGCATAACTAACGCAGTATTACATTGACATTAATTAATTCCTCTTACCATTAAGCTTGAAGTTACCTAGACTAATTGTTATCTAAGAATCTCCCAGCTACCACATAAAGTCTATTAACTTAAATTACAGCAGAGGTAATTTATTCAAAAAAGCTTATGGATTTAAGCTCTTTAATTATATATTACAACAATGGAATATAAAAGATTGAACAGTTCTAAATGAAAACCAAATCACTAACTTTTCCTATAAACCCTTCAGTCATATGAGTGAGCAAAGTTTAGAAGTCCTCTTCTGTGCTCCATCAGCAGCAATTTATGTGGTTTCTTATACTGCAGCAGCGAAAGAAACAAAGACTGTTGTGGACGTGAAATACAACACGTATTCCAACATGTTGGAAATGTTTTATTAAATAACTACCCTTATTAATCCAGTTCACTGGCAGTGACAGAATCAAGTGTTTCCAAGTACAACAGGGAAAAGATTTTTGAGACTTGAGAGTAATTCCCATTTTGATTTGCCTGTGCTCTGGATGGTAGAGTACCTGGAACCTGTGGTGGCTAAAGGTAGTGTGACAAATGGGTTCAAACCTTTTGTATTCTACTTAATGAAAAAGATTTGCGAGAAATTGTAATAAGACAATGCTAATTTTTCTTGCCGATGGATATTTTATCAGTTCTCAGTACTGTCCTGAAAACCGGCTTCCCCCTCCTTTTGGAGCACCTCAGGTTGCCCATTCTTGCAAAAGACAGCCTAGGACTTCTGTGAGGTCTGTGATTAAATTCCACATGGACTGAAAGATCTGTTTATACCCAAATGATTTTATTTTTGGAAAACTTATAATAGCCATTATATTCTGGGTCAATGTGATAATCTCACCCTGTTTGCAACACTTATTAGGGAAAACGGACACGACATAAAGTCTATTAACTTAAATTACAGCAGAGGTAATTTATTCAAAAAAGCTTATGGATTTAAGCTCTTTAATTATATATTACAACAATGGAATATAAAAGATTGAACAGTTCTAAATGAAAACCAAATCACTAACTTTTCCTATAAACCCTTCAGTCATATGAGTGAGCAAAGTTTAGAAGTCCTCTTCTGTGCTCCATCAGCAGCAATTTATGTGGTTTCTTATACTGCAGCAGCGAAAGAAACAAAGACTGTTGTGGACGTGAAATACAACACAGATTATGGAAATGTTTTATTAAATAACTACCCTTATTAATCCAGTTCACTGGCAGTGACAGAATCAAGTGTTTCCAAGTTACAACAGGGAAAAGATTTTTGAGACTTGAGAGTAATTCCCATTTTGATTTGCCTGTGCTCTGGATGGTAGAGTACCTGGAACCTGTGGTGGCTAAAGGTAGTGTGACAAATGGGTTCAAACCTTTTGTATTCTACTTAATGAAAAAGATTTGCGAGAAATTGTAATAAGACAACGCTAATTTTTCTTGCCGATGGATATTTTATCAGTTCTCAGTACTGTCCTGAAAACCGGCTTCCCCCTCCTTTTGGAGCACCTCCGGTTGCCCATTCTTGCAAAAGACAGCCTAGGACTTCTGTGAGGTCTGTGATTAAATTCCACATGGACTGAAAGATCTGTTTATACCCAAATGATTTTATTTTTGGAAAACTTATAATAGCCATTATATTCTGGGTCAATGTGATAATCTCACCCTGTTTGCAACACTTATTAGGGAAAACGGACACGTGATTTAGTAATCGGGGAAATCTTTTCCATGGAGTTAGTAAACAGATAGATTAGTTATGCTGCAAATTTATTACATTTGTTTATCCTCAGTGACTTCAACCATTTTCTAAACCTGCAAACTCCAATCATTCGTTTCCCAGTCATCAAAGCTCAATAAATAAACACAACAGCCTTTTAATTCTTAATCATTAGGAATCCTCAGTCCTCTTTATATCAGCAAAGAACAAAACATCCTAAGTCAATACTGTCCTTTTTATGCAAGCTGAACAAAGTGGCCTGGGTGATCAAAGGTCTTCTACCACTTGGAAAGAAATTACTTCTGCTGTATGTATAAGATCCATGTCAGTACGTGTCCGCAAGTGGAGGTACTCAACAAAGGATAACTGCAGCTTCCTGAGACTTCCCATTCACCTTCTGTCTAGAAGAAGATTCAGTGTAAAAACCTTAACTGTAGAGCAGCATAGAATTGTCTTAATCTATTCATACTTGCTTTATTACATAGTGTAAAATAACACTGGAAAGAGATTAAAAGAAATGCAGAAAATAGCTTGGCAAAAAAATACCGAAAAAATCTCAGAAATAAAGAAGAATCAAAATGAAACTCAAACTGCAATTTTCTATAGGCAAAGCTGACTGAGCCAAATTGATTGTAAATAGCTCGTAGTAAAAGTTTCTGTTTGTAACATTTGGGTGCCTTGCATATAAAATTAAGACAATTTTATATTTGTGACAAGATAATAAAAATAGGCTTTCCTTTGATATTCTGTGCCTCCTGCAACAGAGGTAGATAAAAGCGAAGGTTCCCATCTGCAAATACTTTAAGACCTTCTTCACAATTTAGTCTATCCATTCAGATGAGCTTGGTATTACTTATCTCCTAACAGAACGGTCACCTGATGATAATCTTCCAGGCAACATTCAAAGCTTTGAATATAAAGTTTGTATTCTTTCTGATTGCACTTGTAGTGATAGATTACATACTGTTACTGTAAGTGCATTCTTTACGTTTTACTTGTATTTTATCAGTCTTTACACACTGTATCAACATATTTAAGACAGTAAGTGTAATTCTTTTCTTCTTTGCTATGACAGTCTTGTATACAGTGACAAGTTCCTGAAGTCTCTTCCTCAAAGAGAAAAAATCCAGACAATGTCCAGGTGATGGCATAACTCAGATGTTCTGAGTAACTCAATGGAGAAGCTTCCATCTCACAACTGATTTCAAAAAGAGTGTAGGAATTGGCATTCTTGGAGGAAATGAGCCTCTGCAAATATACTCTTGCTTCTTGTTAAAGCTAGTTTTACGAATAACGTAAATCTTGGCAGAAGGTGTAGATTCAAAGATGCTTGACAGCAAAAGGAGGAAAGTAGAGAACATTTTTTTTGTTCCAAAACAGAAGAATTATATTGTCTAAGTAAAGATTAGATTATGGTTTACAGATGTCAAGTGGAAAGGCTTACATTGCTTCTGCAGCTGGTATTTGATGTAAGAAAATACAGTAATGGAATAGAACTCAGCCTTATTTCTCTTGCATGAAAATCATCATAAAACAGGCTGTTAAAATGTTAAATCTTAGCCCTTTAAAACTGAAGCAGCACTCTTGCATTCGTAAGAACAAATGAATATAAAAAACATCTGTAATAATATATCATATAAGCAAGCGTATTTGTGTGTGTATTTTACCCCATACCTCTCGTTTGCAGTACTGTTTTGTTATACTTTGCCTGGTTAAACTGAGCTGC
Source organism: Pygoscelis adeliae (assembly GCF_000699105.1). NCBI lineage: Eukaryota > Metazoa > Chordata > Aves > Sphenisciformes > Spheniscidae > Pygoscelis > Pygoscelis adeliae. Next base: position 6,842,116 of record NW_008824791.1, read on the forward strand.
TACAAGAAAATGTAATTGTTAGTCTTTAAAGTTTGCCCTTCAACCAAATTCAGATGAAAAAATATCACAGACCACTCAATGGAACAAATCCAACTAGAAAGGCATACAACATTAAAGCAAGTTAAGAAATAAATCCTAAAATTTTCTATGTTAAGAAACAAATTGAAGTCTTTCTTTTTTTCCCAACCCCTATTAGAAATATTGTAATAATGCAAACAAGAAAGAAACATTACAGTTAATCTTCATTGTTATGTGGGTGCCACTTCATATACCACAAAATCCTCCACACTCATGCATCTCTTCTATTCCTTTCCCCCTTGACCATCAAAGCAGCTACAGCTAGCTAGAGACCAAAACTTTATAGGTAACTATGCATTATTTATGTGGTAATCAGTTTAAACTAATTAGGAAAAAAACACAGAACATATTCTGGACTACTATAATCACCAAACTATAAATACTTGTGAATCAGCAATGCTTTAGAACAGTTTTAACTACAAAAAGGGTTAACTATCATCAGAAAAAGGTACTTTGTACAAAGGGAATCTCATACCTGGGCACTTTATTCTCTGAGCTGATAGGAAAGGCCCATATACTTAGTACCCACACTGCCATTTAAATTCTGATGCCACAGGCCTATTCCCTCTGCATAACATTAAGTTTAGAAAGCTTTTGTGGCACTGGCTCTTAGCTTTTGATAAGGAGCTCAGCTCAGAACATTTCCTATGGTTAGTTTCAGATATATCACCTTTTCTCTTTTGACATTACTGTAGTTAAAATACGCAAAAAAAATCTCTTACTTTTCCTAGCATATAAATAAGGATCACAGGAAAGTTAGCAGTCTGGACATCCTTTAGACAGTAGTCATGAAAGATTACTTCTTTTGGATTTTGCTCTAAAAATAAGCCTTTTTTAAACAGCTAAAGGTTTTTTAAGAGGTCTACATTAACGTATATACAAATGTACGAGTTTTGTTATTCACAATGTTATTTTTTCATTACAAGTTTTCCTTTAAAAATGAGATTCTGTGAAATGCAGACAGCCAACTTACTTTACATTGAAATGGAGTTTCAGAAGTAAAATACAAGACACAAATTTTGAACTTTTTCCCTAAGTAGAATTGTACGATGAGCCTTTGGCATGACAGTTAACACAGAGAGTGTTTATCATCTATTTTCCAGATATGCACATTTAAACAGTTAAATATTAGACAAGCTGAATGTTGAAATATTCTGTATGGAGATGGAAATGGAGGAGATGCAAGGTACACAAACACGTACATACAAAAGAAGCTCTGAATATGAAGCTCCATAAGGCACATATTTTTACAAGACATTTTGAGTGTTTTCAGAAGTAAAGTTCATTGCAACAAGTTGCTAAAATTATTTTATTCTAAATTGTGGATGTGAGATGTAGAATTCAAGATTCGAAACTCAAAACTTCCTAAAGAAACCTTAAAATTAATGTTAATTACAGCTAAAAAAAAAAACCAAGTGGAAAAACAGTTACAAAATACTAACCTATACTTCTGCTGTACAAATTCTGAAACTGTTTAGCTTAATCATAAAGAAAAGTAAATAAAGCACTGATACTTATTTTTTTCCAAGTATATCCATTCATAGCCTGTCCAGTCCTAGAGTAACATGGTTTTAATTAATCTCAATCAACAAGATTAGTTTACCTGTGCACTTATCTACGTGAAATGAATATAATATTACAATATCACCTACGCATTTAAATCACAAAGCTCATCAACTTCTGTTGGCAAGGTGAAATATAAAAGCCACAGAAGGTCCTTCCCAGCCTCTGTCACTAATGATAAACAGCATTAACTGCTTCTGCAGACACTAATGCTGCTATCTTGGGAACACAGGCAGCCACCATGAGAACTTTACAGCTTCACTAATCATACCCCTGTTTGTCACAGAACACCAAATAAAATCTCAACAAGAAAAGGCAATAAATATTAACAGCTATGAACAAAGGAAGGTCACATTAATATGTAGATCTTTAAATACAAGATGCTTTCTTCATTAACTAAATAACTTGTTCATTATTATAGAGTGTCAAGGGGGCGTAAGGGAGAAAATACATTAAAAGAAAATCCCTGATTGAGAGCTTTAATATATTATGTACTCAACATTTAATATTTACAGAATAGGGATTTTTGCTTGTTCTACTTTTAGTTCAAGGTTGTAAGATGTTTATATCATCTATTTTATAACCCATGTTTGTTGTTCAGCTTTTGCTTTACCCAGAAACTAATGGGTAAAGTTTGGTTTTGGTCTGCATTTTCCTCTTCTTTCTTTTTTCTCCCCAAAGTTTTGATTTTTTTTCTAATTGGAAGTAGTATCGAGGGCATATCTGGATGCCTTCCTGTCTCTTTTTGATCACAGAGCCACAGTGATGGTTTCCATTTTTTCCCCCAAGAACTAGGTGAAATTATCCCTACCATACACTGCCTATTACTCCTTTAAAAAAATAATATTAGGTAGACCTGAGCTGCCACCAGTGCCCCAGTGCCTATGTGGACCTATGCTTAGGTCTTGCAATTCATCTACATCAATAATATTTTTATTGTATAAATGCTTGGTGAAGGATTAGCAGGAACAAAAAGAAGTGAGCAGGCCCAAACTCCACTCTTCCTTTTATAATGCTATACCTAACCCAAATATATTGTTTACACCAAATTAGTCCAAAGGCTTTATACCTACATTTTTTCCCTTTCGTTCCCCTAAGCCCCTGCCTATATCTTGGCAAGATGTTCCCGCCTTTCCTTCACTCAACAGCAACCAAGAAGGCACTCTCTGTACCAACCCTTGGCTACAACTCCTTGCGATGTCATGCCCTCTCTTGAGAAATGACAGAAATAATGTAAGATTAATGTGAGCAGACACTCCACTGTTATTACTGCAGAAAAGTTGCACAGGCTGGTTCCAAAAGTGGTTGTGAAGTATATTAGTGAGGTCATGTATGTAAACCCTTTTGGGAGTCCAGGAAGAAAAACCGAGTGAAATAATCACCTCGCAAAAAGCAATTGAAGAGCCTCGCATCTCAGCCCTCCTTATGCAGGAACCTTCCCCTCCCTTCTGCTATGGTACCAACCTGGGCCCAAACACTCCTTCACAACAGCCAAAGCATCACTCGATAGCACCACATTAGTGTGTTCTTTCTTGTACGCAAGCACTGAAGATAAAACGAGATTATCAGAAGCTAGTGGCCTGTGAAGGGCACAATAGTCCTTCTGTCACGGCCCAACCATACCCTTAGATATACAACCCCAGACTCAAGCGCATGTGAGAAACCTGAACGTTAACAGTAGCCAAGATGTGGTTAAAATGAAAAACGGTATTTTAATAATCACTTTAATATCATACTAAAAAGTCAGAATTCGTAAGATGCAAATATATTTAGGGATATATTCAAATTGATCTTCAGTTGGATGATTCTTTCATATGTATTACTTCACTCAGAATAAATTAAATCAATTCTATTTTCATGTATTGTACTGTAAACAAGGGATGTTTTTATACTTAAAGGCTTAATTTATTTTAAAAGAATATTTACACTTTTGAATTATTTGTTACTGATTTATTATTGGCAAGTAGGGAACACAAGCCAACCTTGATAGTGGCACGAATTGGTCACACGTCTAAAACTAATCATTGGAAATTAAGCATGCCCAGTCCCACCAACATTACAGATTGCTAGTGATATGCGAAATTTCAGGGATACACACCTGAAAATGTAAACCGTATTTTATGTGTGAATCAGAAATTAAAATTGTAAACTTGCAACAAGAAGTCTTCAGAGGTGTTAAGAGAAGAAATAGCTGGAATTTATTATTATGAGACCAGGCTCATCTACAAAATAAGATGAAAACATATTCAGTGCATGAGTTTCACGTGTATTTTACCTATCCTGGATCTAATTCCTTTCAGACTTCAAGTCCTACTAGAAGCTTTAAAAAGCAAATATATGAAACATTTGCTTTTGTGAAAATTGTTTTAATTAACTGAAAAATTGTTTTAATAAACTATTATCTATAGTATAATGGAATGGAATGCAGGAATGAATAACATTCAGTAGGTTTATTTAGATCTATCCTCAAGATTTTCATACTTCTTATGTAAAAAGTATGAGAGTATTAATATATCAGTTTAACCAACACCAAAAAATGAGTTTAACCTTATTTAAAAAAAAATATGGTATAAAATATTTTGTCCTGCAGTGTCCAAAAGACACAAGGAATATCCACAAAAGTCAGTAACATTTCTTTCACGTAAGGATATAGAAACAACTAGATCAAGCTATAAAGCCATGTATCATTAGTAAATAGAAGATACTTAAGGACAAACATGTGATCAGGACAAGCAAGTATTAAGCTTTCTCAGAATTTTCTGGTATCCTGAAGAAAGGTGTCATTGAAGGATTCCCTGTGCTGGAGTTGGTATCCAGTAATATCTTTCCATCTAATTGCTCTGAATGATTTTTTTCATCTCTAACCCAGTTGTTGCTTTTTTAGCTTACATAAACTTTTTGGTATCCACAACATCCTGTGGCAAGGAGTTCCACAGCCCAGTGGTGTGTTGGTTTAAAGATAGCTTTCTTCTGGAGGGATGAAACTCTCAGTTCCCCTTCAATAGCCCATACTCAGGAGAGACCTCTCTGGAAAGTAGAGGGAGATTCTTAAGGAGGAGCCTAAGTTAGATACTCCATTATCTTATGGCCATTCCCCCTTTCTTTTTACAGGTTATAAAGCCTAACAGGCTTATACTTTCTGGAATCCACACGTACTTTCTAAACATGTACTTCCTAGACTGCATGCATACTTCATAAACATATCACACACAGCTTTTTTCTGTCCCCATAAAGAGATGGATATTAATGGTGAAATGTTCAGAAAAAGATAGTAAAGCCAGTCAGCCGTTCACATTGACACACGATTCTTTCCTGAGATCATTTAAAGCCAAATTCAAATAGAACAGCAGGATCCCAAAATGATATTTCAGACAAGACACTTTCAAACAGGACTGTTGTTTGATTTTCAAGCAAAAGACTTTTAGAACTCATTCATCAAAAGATAAACAAACATAAGAGACCTTATCACACAGGTACAGCAGATGTAACAGAAAAAACTAAAAAAAAAAAAAAATCACACCTTTGACAAAATGGGAGATAAAAGTAGATAACAAGAAGCAAACAGGGAACTAGATTAAAGTCACTATTGATAACTCATTTCAATTCAGATCCATTCAGCAGAGATCTGCTTCACAGCAAAATCTTGTCGGGCATTAAGAAGAAATCACAAAAAAGCTGTCATACCAAAACATATGGTCATGTAATAATTGAATGCCCTCCCCTGTTACTCTGTTAGGACATAAGACTTTCAGTGAAGCAACAGTGAAGCAATTTACTTTCACTAGTCTGATCGTGAATGAAGGAAGAGCAGGTCTCACTGTAGTAGGAAAAAGGAGTAGAGGAAAGGGTTGTGCATGTGAAAGCTTCCTAAAATCAAAACTTTGCTTGTTTTGAGCAAATTTAGATACTTTTGGTCATAAATTATAGGCTTAGAAAGCATTGTCTCTCAAGGAAGGAAGCTATTAAAAGTCATAATAATGGGTGAGATTAAAAGGGGCAACTGGATGAAAGTCATGTGCCTCTCGGAGTGAGAGGCAGATCATTAGCAATGGCTTACTTACGCAAGACTTCCCTGGCTCTTTCCTTAGTCAGTGAAGAGAGACTGGTTCCTTTAGGGTGTGAGCTAGAGAAATTAAGCACTTACTCCAATTATTACTCTAGAAGAAGCCGTTTCTCTCCCTTGAGAAAACTTAGAATTTAGCAACATTCAAAACTCAAGAAAACAAGTTTAGGAAACCAAAGCCCAGGAACATTAGTTTTTCATGAGGAGAAAATTTCTTAAGAATAGAGTGCGACATAAATTTCTTGTCATTCTGTTGCATTAAAAAATAGGGTTGTTAGACAGTAATCCAAATAGATTATCCTAATACAGAGAAATATTTGAAAAAGTTGTATATATCCAATACAGTAACTGAGGCCAAAAACACGCGAAGTTCAACCTACATTGTTTTTTGATCTAAAATTATGAGTTTGGACTTCACATGAATGCTCACAGTGCAAACTCTTATTCACATGGTCATGAAGTACCAGTGATTTCAGATGAGTTCCTGCAAGAAATTCTGTTAAGTACCATAAATAACTATGGCTCTATATGAAAGACTTGTCTGAGTTTTTGAAGAGTGGTGGATCCTACTGTATTAACACAGATCCACTGGGCATTATGATAAGTATGGGCACTTTTTTCACCACCCTTCCAAGGTGCCATATCCTTCTTAGTCATCTCAGGATGCAAGAAATCACTTATATCCATTTCAAAGCTGTGTTTGGGATATAGTGTGTGGAAATGACCAGTGTGACAAATAGCAGATAATTTTAACAATTACAAAATCTCTTTTTATTGGCCTTGCAGAGAAATATAGCAGCTGTTACACTACTGATTGGGAAGACCATCTTAGGAAAAAAATATCAAGACAATCATCCGACTTGATCATATCTTCCAGGACTGAGTTTTGGGTAATTTCTCTTTTTCCGATCCCCTCCCAAGGAGATCATGTGTACTTTTCCTCAAAACATATTTACCCTATTCTAATTGTTTCAATATTCCCAACTGAAAATTACTTCAGAAAACATATAAGCGATCACCTATTTGAGAGCAGGAGCTACAACTACCTTTGAAATTATGTTATACCTTAGTGTTTAAATTGCCAATGACCTGGTTCAGTGACACACAGGTACTACAATGACGTCAACAGCCATCAGAGGGATTCAGCCAGAACGTAATACAGCTAGGTGATGGAAGAAGCTGTCACAGCAAGAGGAACAACAAACAGAGACATAGTCAGAGGCAGTTTTTCTGTGGTCAGCAGTTCCACTACCACTATGCCAGAAGCAGTGAAAATTTTCTGTGGGAACAAAGCAAGAATCTTCAACAGCTGTCTACAAGGTACCTTTGCAATCTGTAGCCAACAGACAATAGCAAATACATGGGAAGAAGTATATTAGAAATTTAATCTTGCAAAGCTTTACTTACTTTACTACTTTTAATTTCAGATATAGTTCCAGTGGAGTAAACTAGCTTACTCTTGTGCTTTAAGTTAATCATCTGCATAAACATGTACAGGTTAAAGATCAGAACCTGAATCTAAATTCTGTTAGAATGGGCCCTAATTTAGCTGCATTTTCAGTTAAACCTATTTCAGAGGAACCAGTCACCCCTGGATAAGTGATGCAGCAACTTAGGAATTCACTAGTCTAGAGGATAAGAACTGTACTTGCATGTATGGCAATATGATAGAAAACAGTACTGTTCTGTTATAGAACAGCACTGTCACTCCCTTGTTGCAAGCGGCTGAAATGGAGCAGTTTCTTTTCCAGAAAAGACTTCTGAAAATTATTTTACAAAGTTGCTTAAAGACTACGTTCAGAAGTGACTCTTGATATAATAATTCACTCACACAGAGCAGTATGGATGCTGAAACAATACAAGATAACAGATTTTGTTTATGTAGCTGAGCTGTTTCTCAGCTAAAAGTTCAGCTTTTAGTAGTGTCATTTCTATAATATACAAGTCAAATATTTTCATATGCTAAAACTGACTATTATTTACAAGGATAATAGAATGTAGGCCCCTTTCTATAAACAAGATGTGACTAATTCTATATTACCTCAAGTAGAATCCATGTATTAAGTAGATATTAACAGAGAATTTTAGTGCATTTTAATTTCATATATTTAAAATACACGTGTTACGCATCTCATAGCTGCACTTCATTTTTTTTCTTCCTTCATCTTTAAAACAGCATACAACTACAGGACCATTTCTTCCAAGTGAAAGGATCACTTGAAGGTCCCAGATATTTTTCCCCTCTAGTACTATCATAAGTGATAAATTACAACAAATTGCAAGCCTAACAAAACAACACTTTAAACTGTATTGTCATATTTATTATAAAATTCCTGGTTCATTGCATTTTGGCATTTTATACAACTGGTTCTGACAATGATTAACATGGTTTGGGCTTCTGCTGCTTCACCCAAGAGAAATAAAACACCAAAATCTCTGCAGGTGTGTAATGGGCCAGGGATTCACAATCTGTTCTGCAAAGTCAGACTTCAAAGACTTCAAAAACAAAAATCCTAAAGTTGGCATTGCCTCTGTAATCATTTAAAGCTTTTTGCATATTTCAAGGAATTCTAGTTTCAATGTTTTAATCAGCACTGTTATTCAACATTTTTCTGTAACAATTTAACCAACTGCATGACAAATTCTCTATTAGCATTGAGTTTCACAAACCAAATAACATAACAACGAGTAGATTTGAGACTAAATAACAGAGCAACCTAAATTATTGAGTACTTATTTGAACTTGAAAGGGGTTTTCACTTATTTGAAGCACACTGTACAACTTATCTGGTGCATATGGGTGGTTAGAATTATACAGTAATTACAAAACAGCAATCAGACAGTTGCACCTGCAGTAAAGGAGCTTCAGGACAACATCTGTAATTGCTTCTGTGATTACCTGTCTAAAACTAACAGAGAACTTATTGAAGAAGAGTTACAGTTCAGGCTATAATTTCAAGTCCTTTACAGTTGAAAAAAGAATTAAAGATAAACTCCAAAATAATCAATATTTCTGAAAATGATAATACAAAAACTCTGTCTTGTGTGTTACAGAAATTTCAAAAATTTATTTTATGATTAAATCTCTCTATTAAGAAGTGGAGAAGACAATCACTTGATAAGTTTGTGTTTTGTTTTGTTTTCTTTTAAAGTGCATTTCCTTATGTTTAATATAATTTTATAAGCACTTAAAGAATTTTTTGCTCTCTACCCAAGTGGTATTTTTCTTGACATCTGGCATTTAGTTTGAAATTTTGACTTATTTGTTCTTCAAAAGCATAGTCTCTTAACTATGAGACTAAATATTTCAGTTTTAAAAGAAGACTGAAGTAGTACTGTAGACAGCAAATAATTTTCTTTCCGTTTCCCCTTAGTTCGAAATTATAAACCTTATTTCAATGTTCACTTATAAACCGGATAGTCACAGCTTCAAAATATTCATCAGAATAAAACGAGTAATTCTAATACAACATAAACCAATGGAAATCGTTTATAACATTTTGCTGAAGACTCAGTTAAAACCATTGATCTAAACCAAAGATAATATCATCCCCTTGATCATAATAAAATAAAACATTAGTAGAAGGAATAAGACAAACAAATCTACCATAAGAGGAAGGTTATAAGAGTTGAAGTACCATACAGTGTTAAGCATTGTCCTTACTAGATGAGTGTTAACTCAAAAAAAGGTCTATTTGATGTCTTTTTACTTCCATAGCCGTGAGTCATGCAGAACAGCATCATCCTGTGCACTGTCCTGGCTCCTGACTTGGCTGAGTGCAACGGATCGCTGCCATCTTAATGCCTCTACTCTCTTTGCTTCATATCAGCTCTTGTATCAGAGCTTTGAACTCGAGGGGGAGGTGAAACAGGCAGATTGTCAGATATGAGTAAAAGTCAGAGTTCCTGAATTTTGAGTCTTATAAGTTACCTAGTTCAGCATGGTTCATGCCAATTGTTATGGCTGGGGGGGTTTGTTTTGTTTGGGGGTTTGACTTTTTTTTTGTTGTTTTGTGCATAAGGACAGAATAGGAGAAAAATATTAAACTGCATTTATTAAATCCTTATGCCTATGATCAGCTTTTTCCTCCCCATGTGTACTTTATACTGACATAACTCTACAACAGTCTGAGTATTATAAAAGTGTTTTAGTCCTTTCTTTTACTAACATGATGTGACTCAATTTGGACTCATTGACTCTGTGTCAAGAATGGAATTTCAACTTAAAGAAAAAGTGTTCTTGTGTCTTTTAAAGATTTTCTTTTCCCCTCAACTTATAAAGGTATCAACAGCTTTAAGACTCAGATACAATTAAAAGCACTATCTTCCATTAATTAAAAAAAAAAAAGAAAGAAAGAAAGAAAAAGCCTTAGGTTATTCTTTATTAACAATTCCATATTTTAAAATTTTCTTTAAAATTTTAGAGCTTTGGTGCACTGCATGAGGTATAATATTGTCAGGCTGAAGGAAATTAAGAGATAGATAAGTAACAAAAGCAATTGTATTTGCTATTCTTGGAGACCTACAGAATTCACATAAAAGTGTTGCAATTACAGTCCACGTAAGGACTTCATTAATACTAAGCAAATAGTGCAGTTAAAATACAATACTAAACATGGCTGAAATAAAAGTACTGAGTCTATAGAGAAAGACTACAATATATAAAAAGCACAGTAAAATCATGGTATACTAGGAAAAAAGGTAGTCATGCTCTACAGAAAAAAGGGCACTTAATAAAGAAAAGCCACCTACTAGAAGGATATAGGGAGCATTTTTCAGTCTTTTGCAAAGAAAAAGATTGCATACAGATTGCCTCGCAATGGGAATTTAAGAAACTTGATATGGAAACTTTAAAGTCCTGATACAAACCCCATCCATCCACTAGATAACAGCGGGAAAGATAATATGCATATGACGTTTGAAAAGTAGATTTTCTACATATCATCATATACTGAATTTTTTCTGATCACTAACAATTCATAACACTCATAGGAACATTCGAGTAGTCATTAGTTGACATTATTCTCGATGCTGAGGAAACATCACTTCAATGAACAACATATAGCCATGACTGTATCGTGTGGCCTCCGGTGTGCCTGTATTTGAAAGCCTACGGCACAACATACAAAATCAGAATGCAAGAAGTTGCTGTGTGCCATCAAATGAGGGAAAAATAATAATTTAATGTAACAAAATCCAGAGGAGAAGCCCAGGTGATGTCTGCCTTCAGTATGTCCTGTGTCCACATATAATCTACTTGGAGAAGTAATTAATAAATGGACAAAGTAGCTCAAAAGTGAATTATTAAAATCTGGACAGCAGAAATGAACAACCAGAATTCATTAGAATATTCAAGTGTTACAGATTCAAATATCAGAGAATGCAAAACATAACAAAAATGATGTTAATTTCCCCCCCTGTAAAATTACAAAAAAATATTATTAGCATCATTATCAGCTAAGCATGTGTGGTAAAATATTAATTTCCTTCTCTATTACACAGAAAAATATGAGAGATGTAGGAGTTAAATAAGGTATAAATATCGGCTATTCACAGAAGGTTTGGGTTTGGTGTGTTTTGTTTTGTTTTTTCTTTTTTAATCATAAGGCATCCAACCAAAGATGATAATGTTAGGTTTCCTTCCACTACTCATATGCCACAATTACAAAATGAAAGGTGACCTTTACAGGTTGTTCGTGTGTATGTTTTTTCAGTGTTTTACGCTCCTGTTTCTAGGTCTGTAATGCTATCAGTTTCTCTCTGACTTGTAATAAGCATAGCATAGAATAAGGATGCTAAATTTGCACATTAATTCAAATGTTGTAATAAAGTATTACCATGTCTCCTTGATATGAAAGTTCAGTGATATTATTCCTATGATTATTAATTCCTTTGGCATACACCCAGAAGTATTTATACTGTATATAAATTAATAAATTATGCAGCTAGCAGTTAGTTGAAGTAACTCTTTCCAATTTCTGTTAATTAATAATACGGCTGTCATGTTAAACCAAAGGATTTGTGCAAAAAATCTCAAATCCTTAAGGCAAAAAAAAATGTTAAACTATTAGCTATCCAACTTCAAAAATGCTAGTCAATACTGTTAGCCTGAAGACACTTTTGGCCTTACCTGGCATCAGTTTTCTCAAGTAATTATTTTTTTTTATCTCAAATACTTTCTCTGCAATGCTTTGTTTTCAGAGAAAATGAGAAGCTAGGGAGAACAAAGAATTCACTTAGAGAGCTGATTGTTTGGTATATATTAAATAATGCATGTATGTATGATGTTGGGTAATGCAGAATTAATATTGCAGATCGAAACAACTGTAAACTATCCAAAGGCTATAAACACTCTTGGCTGATAATGAGTTATGTCCTTGAAAGTTTCACTTTGATGGATATCTATGGGATTTTCCATTGATACAAGTCTACTGAGAAAAGACAAGATTTGAATGTGCAGCTTCAGTAATCATTCTGATGCTTAACTATTATAAATACTTTTCATGTTAAATTTGGGAATGCAAAATAAATGTAGCTTTCCACTATGATATCTATTGTACTTCATTTTGAGATGTGAGTGACGAAATTCCATTTGCTACAAGTAACACAATTATTTCATAGCAAATAGAAATGTTAATCATCAGTATGAATGTCAACCAGACAGTTGGCTTAATTATATCAAGACTTGGGGGTTACTATGTATCCCAGTTTCCTGAGTGTTAAAATTTCCTTCCCATGCAAAGCTGACTGAAGACTTCTCTCTAAGACATACTTTTTAAGTTTAAAAACCAGCTCCTCCCCCTCAAAAAACCCACCCCCCTGCCCCAAAAAAACACACCCCCCCAAAAAAAAATTATTAGTTTGAAACGAGAATGATTCTGAGTTTGATTTTATGAGGAATGCTACTAAAAAGGGACTTTGTTTTTCTTTGAAGTAACCGTACTCTGTATACCCTGCTAATTCTACAAAATGGCTATTCCTGACTAAAACTCAGAGATTTCATTTTAGAAATAACCTTTACATAGAAAATGTACATAGAAAAGAAGAATACAGATGAGTTCTCTTACAGATAGTATTACTGACATAATTAGATATTTTATCATATATACTTCTGCTAGAGTTATCTCTTATTGCAGTTCACATGGTATTGATTTCAGTGACCCACACAAAAATGCTTTCACAAAATCTGGAAACCACACCTTTCCAGATGATGACGCCGCCTACTGATGTGGCTCTCACAGCAGAAAGCATACTACTTTTCCTTGGTATTTTGTTCCTCTGCTAGTTCTGAATTTTTAAAATACCTAAACCACAAGACAGATACTTGAAACTCTGAAGCAGGTACCTGGTTAATTACTCTGATTATGTAAGGACAGAGAAAGTTGTTAGCTAAAACAAGACAATGTACAATGTGAAGCTGTTCCATACGGGAGCCCGAGCAAACAACTATTTGCCTAGTAAGTCCAATGCCTAACGCCTTCTGTGCGGCGCTCTGCGAATGCAGCACAGACACTTCATGAGCATAGGAGAGAAACCCAGGGGTTAGCTGAATTGTGAATGTTCAGACAAAAAACAGCTGTGGTGGCTCTCACGCATCCACATTTAGATTCTGTCCGTGACCCTGTGTCAGCACAGCAGGTTTAATGAGAGTACACGGCGAACTCAGAAGAGCTATCCTATATATCTCATTGGGAGGAGCTGACCTGAGCCTACTGTAGCCCTACCGAAACAATCTTTAATCTGACTCAAGCAGCAATCAGGATTTTCTCAGTGATGTTTCTTAGCAAGTCAACAGCAGACATTCTAACGTAGCTTGACCTGTAGGATATGAAAGAGGAAAAGAATAAACAAACAAAAAACAGGTAGTAGAGAAGACAGAGTAAAAAATTCATCCAAGATGTTTTAAGAGTTCATAATTTAAAATTGCTCTGTGTTTGGTTTTTTTTTTTATAAGCAGACTTAAGGGACAGGAAGAGTGGAGCTAGAACATGCTATTTCTAAACTACCTAAAACCAGAAGAAAATACCTGAACTATTTCTTTGTTCAGCAAAATAGCACCAATACTTTAATTTTAGCAAGAGCCTCATATGTTCATGATTCATCTTTAGGAGATTAGAGGGCAGCCGTAAGACCGAAACATTATTTTGAAATTCTTCTCAGTACTTCTACAAAGGTCTCATAGATGGGAAATGCTGGGATGGAACCTGGCTGAGATTTATATTTCTTCCTCAGCCTTAATCTTCCTGGAGTTTAGAGAGGCTTCTCCATAACCCTTACCTTGTACATATTTTTCTAACACCTTTTATTTTTTCTACCTCAACAAAATCCTTGTTAACAGTATGCCTTGGTCACAGAGAGAATGAGAATTCATACAGAATACAGTGGTGTTATAAAGAAAAAAATTCAACCTCTGAATGATTCAATGATATTCTGTCTGTTTGTGTTAATAGATGTGTTACAGAAACAGAATTTTTGTATATGTATATAATTCTGGCAGAAAAATGTTAGGAGTACTTAAAATGTTTATTTACGCTGCATTCCAATTATGCTTTTTCTGTGTATCAGCTTAAGTCTCATCTTTTTTCTCAGGCAACTTTTATATAGTCCTTATGTTTATAAAATAATATATAAATAAATAGTAACACCTAAGAAGCAATGACATACCAAACTTGGGAAGCTGATTAAATAAAATGGAGAAAGTGGCAAAAATCCTCTGTTTCTTCACCTAAGATCTTCCCCCCACCCCCCCTTCAAATCAACTGGCTTTCTAATGTTGTTATAATATCATTTCTTTGCCTAATTTTAATGCTGTAAATACCTATTCTAATTGCTTAAGATCACCTGACCTATCACAGCAGTGAAAGTCCAGAAGAGTGATTGCTCTAAGGAGAAACAATTGGATAATTCTAACCAGAACAAGATCCAGTTCTTTGTAAAGGACATAATTCTCCTCAGTGCTAAAATTTTACGGAAGGAGATGCTAAAACATACAGTTCCAATAAATATGACCATTGTCACAGCCTGCACCAAAGCCAAACTGAGATAAACTGTACTGGCAAAAACTAACCTTAAGCCCACCTAACGAAAGATAAGAAAAGATCTCATAATTTTAATTTTGTCCCAAACCGAAGATTTCCTGAAGCTTGTAGTTTGCCACTTTTACCTAATCTAATGATATACGGTCTTCTATAATTTCTGACACCAAAAATTTAGTGTATTACATATTTGCTAACAGTGAAAAAACAGTGTGCATGTCTGGTATAAAAACCTTAACTGTAAGTATTTCACAGCCCATTCTCATTAAAAAGATAAAATATTTCTCATTCATTTATTATGTGCATTTGGATGTGTGACATGTATTCTTTGAAAGCACTCTGTAAAAGAAAAATAAAAAAATCTTCCAAAATAGCTAGAAACACATTGCATAAAACCCAAAAGCACTTAAAAAAACACAAGTTTTTAAGAACTAGGTTTATTTATTAAAAAAATTAAATTTCAGATTTAAACACCCTTGAAGGAAATAAATAAAATGGTTGTAATGGAAGAGAGAAATTACTGGTTTATTTTATGTCTCTTCACAGTTATAATAAATTTATAACACCTTCTCTTTTAAATGAGACAAGTGAAGATCTGAGAAAAATAAAGGAATTTTGGGTTAATCCTGCAAGTTACAAAGCATTTTATCCTGAAAAGGGAAAAGCATGTGAATATGTTTTTTTTTTTTAATTTAGTATCTGAGCAATGTCCCTGAAATCAATAGGAAAAAAAAACTTCAGAAACACTGGATTTAATTATTGATTTAATTAGTGGTAAAATTGCTTGCAATTTCAATATAACAGCTCTCAGCCAGCCTATCTTTAAAAGCATCTTCTGCCATCATTGTCCTAAAGGCCTACACATTTGCAGGAGAATAACTCAACTGATAGGAACTTCTGGTGTGCAAGAATACCTTGACCAAGCCTCCAGCATCGCAGAACACACAAAGGCATCACAGCATTTTATACTAGCCTCAAAAATCTCCCACTCAGTGATAATCATTGAACCGAATTAAAAATTCAAATATATAACTGCTATCCTCCAGAACAGATCCACAGCATAATATTAGTATGCCAAAAGAGTATATTTAATACTTAGAACATATTCATTATAATTTTATAATTCGACATTTTATGCGTCGTGCATAATGAAAAGAACATGCCATGGCACTTATGAGCCATTGTGCTTGAAATTATGCAGTTCTGTGCAATATTTTATTATTCGTAAAGTGACTTCTAAATAGCTGTAAATAGCATCTTGTAGACATGACTTTATATATGTCAAACCATTTCATATAAGTTAATATAAAAAACTGAGCCTACATTCTGCTTCAATATTTATTTTATGCTTTAGAAAGTAAAATAACTTCCCTCCTCTTCATCCAAAAACCTTAATTCAAATCTAAGAATAAGCCCCAGCCCTCTGCAAGAAATTAACTCATAAAAATATTTTTCAACAGCATTATTAATACAAAACATCTACGTCTTTCAAAACGGGATTTCAGAAATATGACTGAAGAAATTCTCAAACTGCATTTGATTCCATATTTAAAAGGAACTCAATTGAATCACTGACAATATATCTACAAATGTACACGTGCTGATCATCCTTTCCTGACAGTTTAGTTCTTTTGTTGGATACACTATTGATGTCACAGTTTAATTGTTCTGATATCACAGTTCACAGCTGTGAAAGATTTAAGGAATGACTTATATCTTTGTCACAATTTTTTTCCTACAGTGCAACAGTTTCATGTATGGTTTTATCACATATACATTGCTAATATCTGAAAGAAATTCAGCGAAGAACTAGAGAGGCTTATGAATAAATTGAAGAGCATCAACACTCTTCAAGAACTGTACAGACAGGAATCCAGTCATAACTGTGTGTGTCTCCTGAGACAAAGACAGTGCTGATGAGAATTACAAGCAAATCTGATAAGTTGAAAGGCTGAGAGAGTTGGGGTTGTTCAGCCTGGAGAAGAGAAGGCTTCGGGGAGACCTTATTGAGGCCTATCAGTACTTAAAGGGGGCTTATAAGAAAGATGGAGGGAGACTTTAGCAGGGCCTGTTGCGACAGGACAAGGAGGAATGGCTTTAAACTAAAGGGGGGTAGATTTAGGCTAGCTATAAGGAAGAAATTTTTTACGCTGAGGGTGGTGAAGCACTGGGACAGGTTGCCCAGAGAGGTGGTGGATGCCCCATCCCTGGAAACATTCAAGGTCAGGCTGGACGGGGCTCTGAGCACCCTGATCTAGTTGAAGATGTCCCTGCCCAGGGCAGGGGAGTTGGACTAGATGACCTTTAGAGGTCCCTTCCAACCCAAACTATTCTATGATTCTATACGTTATCCTTAATGAACAGAAGGTTACTCTTTGTTTTGCTTTTAACTTTTAAAATCAATTTTAAAAAATGGGAGGAAAATAGTAGATTTTTTGAAAATTAAATTTCCTTTTGAAACATTAAGTTTATGTTTTAGAAGACAACCATTCAAAATAGAAAATAAAAAAAAATAATTTAGGATAAAATGACATTTTTTACTCAAGCAATTTCTTTCTATTTCTTTTACTTTTCTTTGTTATTGTTCAGGAAAAACTGAAGGTTTTGGCTTAAGCAAAACATCATCCTGACCCCCAGCCCTTTCATTATTTTTCCCCATCACTGCTATACAGTACTGAATGGGAAAGAGGCTTTTCATTTTAGACCACATTTTATTAAAAAAAAAAAATAAATCTAGGGGGAAGAAAAGAAATGGAAAGAGGTTGAGACCATGATAGTGAATTAAGGGTAGCTAAAACAGAGGCTGCAGGATATGGTAACAGTAACCACGTCTTTTTTTCTTTAACATTCTATAATAGACTCTGGTGTAGTGATTTCACTTAAAAGACGCATTTCATGTAGAAATGCTCATGTACTGATTAGTAGAAAATAGGTTAAAATACTGTCATCAAATTATTCATATATTTGCATGGATTAGGCTTCTGACTTCACATGTATATGTACACAGACATACGCATGTTTTAAAGCTAGTCTTCTATAGATGCTGAGTCACCCTAACTCTCCCTGAAGCCAAAGGAAAACCTAGGAATTTATTAAGTACTGGTAATGAATATAACATAACTTCTAACGAATATAACTACTGTAAGTAATGCTGCGGTTAGTGGTATCTGAGTAATACCTCTAAGAATTTACTATACTAAAAGATGTAGAAATAAATCTAGCAATCTCCTTCCTTTTCTTTGTGCAAGAGCCAAAAGGAAATCTGGTACTAAAACAGAAAACCAGGCAATTTATTTGGTATGTTGCTGACCGTTACTTATTTAACAAGTGAATGCCTGTTGGTTAAGATTTTGAGATACCTCCACATGATGGAGCAACATTGTTGGAACTATCTCCACCCCCCAAATCACTCGTACCCAAAAGTTTGCCTTTTAACTGAATAAAAACATTTTGAATTATATAGAAAATGCAGCCAGCACTATTTTTAAACAAAAAGAAACTCTTCACTGTGGAGATCCAGTAGTACTGAATTTAATTCATAAAGATATGAATTGAATTTGCATCTAACTTTAAGCATGAGTAAATCTCTGTAAAGAAACGCAGTTAATCCTTGTTCATTCAGATATGCCTAAGTAGCTCGTTATACAAGGACAGTGACCCTGTGGTGTCTGTTTCTCTGCATGTACATGTGAACTTCCAGAAAAGACTTTTTGGGCAGATGGTTAAGACTAACCTTATCATTGACTTTTGCATGACTCTCCCAATTAGAGATGAACAAATGATGGGCACGGGGGGTGGAGATAAGCACATAAACCAAAGCTCAAGACCAAAGTGTAGATATTGCTTCTAAGTCAACTAAAAATAGTCCACTTAATTTTCAGGCATTGTTAAATAAAAACAAAGTGTATTTGGAAATACC
Organism: Pygoscelis adeliae; assembly: GCF_000699105.1. Lineage (NCBI taxonomy): Eukaryota > Metazoa > Chordata > Aves > Sphenisciformes > Spheniscidae > Pygoscelis > Pygoscelis adeliae. The sequence continues at coordinate 6,860,774 of NW_008824791.1, forward strand.
ATCAGCAAACAGAGGATACTGGCATTCTTGATATCTGTATAGACCACTAGTTACTCACATGGGTTGAATTTATATCCTGAACATTTTCAAATATTTCAACCTTTTAGAATACTACCCTTAACTTTTTGGCAAAATAAGTTGAAAAGAACAGGTCCAGTCAATTAACATTTTTGTTGAATGCTGTTTTGGGCATTTTTGGTAAATAGCATATTTTGTAATACATTAGTATATGGAAGTAGAGCAGCATTAAAGCATATAGTACATTTTACTAGTATACTCTTAGTTATCTAGCCTTATTTCTCAATCTCTGATCCAGAAGCAAAATCACTACATTTACAGGAGCTCTCTTCTCTGCAGATGAATTAATTTTCACCTAGGTCAAACAATTTTACATATTCCAACAGCAAATTAAATTTTTATTTCTGGATTTTTCCTCTGAAGTTTTGATTGCAAGGACAAAAAGATTCAAATTGCTCAGCCTCAAATTCATTTTGTGACACTAGTTTTTCAGGACTTTTTCAAAGATACTTGACATTTATCATATTAGCTAAGACCATTGAATATGTATGCAGGGGTGGGGGGGGAAGTTGTGAAATTCTAAATGGAAGAAAAACCAGAATGGTCAATGCTGTAATTCTTGACCTTTCTGAGAGTCTTCAAAAGTAGAATATTTCATATATCGGCATATAATCATCTTTCCTTCTGCATTTACTACGTAAATAACTAAGGAGAAAGCTGTCATGAGTCCAGACAGTCATTGTCCAGAGGAAAAAGTTGTTCTTTATTATTGTGCAGAGTTTTTGTTACAGCTTTATATATGGTAGGATAGACTAAGAATAATCTGTTTCTTTTCTTGTCTTATGCTCTTGCTTTTTTTTCTCTTTTATAAAAGCAAACACCCAAGAACTGAATCAAATAAATCTGTTGTTCTGAGCAAAAAGTTTCTTACTCCTGCCTTCAGTTCCACTCTGGCTGCATTACTCATTCACTCTATTCCTTTTTTACTCTGTGCATTACCCACATACCTAAAGTTTAAGAAAACTCACATGACCCCTCACATATACAGACCTGGAGAGCGAAGCCCATGATAGCTGCTCAGGAGTGCAAATCAAGCATTTCATGCCCAAAGCTATTACACAGAAATGACTGTCTGGGGTTGCATCATCAGCATTACTGCTGTAGCATGAAGGAGAAAAACAAAACAAATATTAATGGAAGAGATGGAAGGACAGCAATGAACACATAAAGACTTGTTAAATTATTGTTGCAGATTTTCCATTGCCTCTCTGTGTTATGCAAGTGGACCAAAGTATTGACATGCAGGTGTTTCATCTTGTATGTACTATCAAATTACCTATGAGATTTCAGGGGTTTGTCATACATGAGTGAGTCAGGTAATTAAACTATTTGTTGCAATTAAATAACATGAATACTGTAAATCTATTCCTTCTCTCCTTTCAAATTTACAATAGAAATTTTTAACTATTTTAAAGGAGAAGAATTTGACCACCTTGCCCAACAGATTGCAAAAATTTTCAGTTTTTCATTTTAAAAAGCTCAAATACAAGTCTCAACAAGCTACAGTAACTGACAGGCACAGTGTAAGACTCTCTTCTTCTTTTAGGTTATATGTCAATGGTTTCTTAAAAATGTATTTAATGGATTTATAGCTTTAACATACATTAGACATGGAAAAGTTTCATGGCGGTACAGCTTTCCCTCTTTATTTTAGATTTGATTAATATGTATTCCACAAAACCCACCAAAGAGAATGCACAGATCTTGTGGAAAAAAAAGTATTCAAAGAAGTGGTTTCAGTGAACACTTATGATTTCCCCCCCTTTTTTTTTCTCATAAAGTTTGGCATTTTTGATCCTATATTGTATTACAGGCTATTAGCCTAAAGCAATGATTGGGTAGATTAGATTTTCACTGAAATACAGAGTGAAAAATGTGTGAAAAATTGAAATTACAAACCTATATTAGCAGGTTCTTTTCAGAGGGTAGTTCCATCTTTGTTGTACAGTGAAGTATAATAATTTAGACCCTGCAGCTTACGTTGGTATAAACTGAAAGCCATATCCAACGCGCCTTGATAATGAAGACATCCTCTAGCAAACAGCTCTATTTAAGCAAAGGTCCACAAAACATAGATTTTCCTTCCCCCCCCGCCCCGCTCCGCCCCCAACTTTCGATACTGCTTTTGTTTCTTATTCTCCTTTTTCTTCCCTGTCTGCTCACCATGTCTGCTCCAGAAGCAGACCTGGGGTTCCCGAGTGAAACTGAGCCTCCTTCCCTGCCCAGGTGGGACTCGGGCAGCTCAGTCAGAGGGGCAGCACAGTCAGAGGGGCAGCACACTCCCTGCAACCCACCCACCCCCTGTGCAGCCAGAGCCCCTCGCTCGCAGGGGCACCGGGGCACATTCCTTGCCTTTGTGCCCTTGAAAATTTTCCCCTTCAAAGTCCCGATGTATTAAGTTAGCACGTTGCCTTACTGCTCAGAATGTTTTTTCAAATGGCTCATTCTCTGCAGAAACTATAGTACCTAAATTTCATGTTGCATTTCATATTTATGATACTAACTTGAAGAAAATGTGCTAAAATATTCAGGTATACTATATAATATATACTGGACAATAAATTAGGACAACATAAAGAAAACATTTGCTGACTGCAAAGAGAGAGCAGTCGCAGTAGAAATGTTTAGAAATATATAATTGTTTAGGTATATATCAGTGTCTTTTTTGCATTGTGTATGATTTTAATAAGGGAAAATGAATCAATAGTTGACGGATAGATACCATTTTCAGAAAGTTGATAAGATGGCAATGATACAGCCACTGAACCATGTCTCTACCATCTCATAATCATTTTCATTATAAAAGCAGACTTGCTTTAACTTCATGAGGGGCATAACTGTTATTCTTTCTGGCAGAGTGAAAAGGAACTCTCATATTTTTTAAGCTCTAAGTTATAATCAGCATAGTTTAATTCAACATATTTATTCTTTCAAACTTGCAGTGTTACAAAGTGAACCTACTTTCCACTGCAGAACAACAACAATCTCTCTTATTTCCAGAAGGTGGCTATTTCCAGAAGCTCCACGCTACCCTTTATTTTGAATTGCAAAGGAGAATCGGTCAGCCAGGCAGTGGCCAATATTCTGGTCAGCAGAGTTGGAGTGAGGAGTCTGCCATGTTGAGTAGGAGATGGCAGATGGAAGTTATAAAGTACAAGGTAGCGCATCTATATTTGCAAGCAGGGTAATTTTAAATTCGTCTGCCATTTATGAAACTCTCCGTGTACAGTCACTGAAAAAAAAGGTATTGGATGAAATGAGAAAGATCTATATATGCTAGCAAGAAAAAGGAACTTCCACTAAATTATTAAATATCAAACAGAAATAAAAGGTGTTTTAGTGGCCATTTGAGACTGGTGAATATTTTCCACTGAAAATATTTTTCAGTTAAAAAAATATGTGCATGCAGAAATGTCTGATACACATGCATATGTGCAGGCATGATATAGCTGAATCAAAATTTCACAGTGACATCTAAAATTTAAAACATTTTTTTAAGTCTGGTTCGACAAAAAGAAAATCACATTCTACTAAGCTGCTACACTCTATTTAGAAGTTGTAATCTGAGGTCATACTCCCAGGAGTCTTTGCTGGCTAGTATCTGGGGAGGTAAAAAAATGCCTCCCTTGGTGCACTCTGCCTACGGCATGACACTGCAGACTCTCTGTAGGATAGAGAAAAAAGTCCATGAAGAACGAATGAATACCTAAACCAAAATATCCAAATAGCACTGGGCTAAAAATTAAATAACAAATTTGAAAGAAACTTGAGAGTAAGGAGTTTGAACAAAAGTTGCATTGCACTGAAGGTGAGCAGACAGACAGCACTATAATTAGGCATTTAGCAAGAAAACCCCTTCTACAATCAAAGGTAGCAGCTGCTATTTGCTTTTAACTGAAAAGCCTACTTTCCTTGGCACAATATTTAGTTCTAACCTTTGCCTGAGCTAGTTATAAGGTACTCATAAAATTGGTGTTGCCACTTTAAACAACATCAAAAAGGAATGGGAAAGATTTTTAACGTTAAATAGTATTTTTCGTATTTCTTTCAATTAATTTTAAATGCAATTAGTCAAATGAAAACATTTTGCTTGACAGAGTGCTTTCCTTGGAGATGAAAAATACCCTCCAACACAAGGAAGAATCACCATTATGCCAGATTAGATCAGTGGTCCACCAAATTACCCATGACAGTAACTAAAGCCTCACACAATGTAGTCTTTTCTGTTTCTAATCCATAAAAATGACCTTTGTATCTCTACCATCACCTCGAGACTGACCTTCATTACAAATTCACCTTCTTCTCCCCTTCCTCCTGTATTTGCAAAATTTTTATTCTCCCGCTCTGCAATTTCATCTTTAACTGCCCTGCCGACTCATTCTTGCTTTTCTCTATTGCTTGACTGAAGCACTTAACCATTTTCAGTATCTTTCCCTGGGATCAGACTATAGCATGTAGAGGATACTGCTACTCCTTTCCTTACAACAACAGATTGAGTCCTGAACTATTCTCACTTGGATTCTCTTCACTAATCTCATACTCGTTACTTATTTCTCTTTTATTTCCACCGTCATCAATACACAAATGTCTCCCCCTGGATATATGCCATCTGGAACAGCCTTTTTGCATTGCTTTGCCTCATCAGCTCCAGCTTCTATTAAAATCTCCTTAAAACTGGAATTTTAAAATATAAATATATTTAATATGAACATTACACTGTAATTAAAGCAATAAACTCTCTTTGCTTCCTGTCCAAAAATTATGCACTATTAATTTCAAAACCATGACCAACTTCAAAGCGTTATGCGTAATATTTCTGAGTTAGTAAAATCCTCCAACAATAAAACCTAAAGACAGAACTCAATTTGTAAATATTGTCTTACACAGTCAGTGTGCACATACATACATGTGTACGTATACATGTATGAGTCAAAAAGAAAAGCGTTCTCCTGTCTCTTAGGAGAAAACAAAAAAACACAACCAAACCAGCTTCATTTCTTTTAGATGTTTCATTTGTCTTAAACCTGTGAAGAATGCCATACTAATAAATGCTGATAGCCTGTTTTTGCAGCAGGCAATCTCCTGGTTCCAAGCGAGCGACTGGAACAATGTTTTATCTCTGAACGGGAGACAGAAGACGTCACTTGGATCGCAGGAGTCAGTGTCAACGTTAAGAACATCTTGATAAAGATTTACAGAACAGAGTCTAGTCAAAGCAACACTGAAAAATTTGGAACAACCCAAGGGGTTACATAAAAAGGACAGGATAGTAAATATTTTACATGTTACTAATGAACTGCAGCCTGTAAGAAACTGGGTTTACTATGTATCTTTTAGCTTCAATCTGAACTGAATTTATGCTTTGCAGAGTGAACTATTTAGATAACATCATAGAATAGGATCATTTTCCCCCTCATCTGCATACTTCTCAATCAGAGTATTTTCTACTAAATTGCAGTCCAAGTTTCATGTGTTTTTCCTAAATACTAAACATATTCTTATTTGGCCATGTGCCAAGCACTCTGGTCTCATACACATCTAAATAAGTACACTGAAAGCAGAGTACAGATATTTGCCTGCTTTGGTGGAGCAGAAACAGAGATGATGTTTTTTTCATAAATGTTTTTGTCGTTGTTGTGTAGCATCCTCAGTAAAATCTGACAGATATTGTATCTTTACACGGTCTTCTGCCATTTCAGCTGCTGTAGATTTCCAAGGAAGAAGAGGTTCAAAGAGTAATGACTATCAGAAAAGTCATTAATAATTTTAGTTATGTTATACATTAACCAAAGTTACATTTTAATACATGCAGTATTTTCTTTATAAATTAATGACATGGAAGATGCCTAATGAGATTTGTCTGACTAAGGTTTTAATTAAAAAAAAAAAAACCACAAACAAAACCCCGATGATGTACTCAATTTATACTCAAATTCACTTTACAATATGGTACAATTTGGGAAAAAAAAAAGGAAAAAGGAAGCAGCCTGATACATTAAAACATTCAAAAGATGTAAATACCTACAGTTAGTGGAGACCAGCTATTGCTACGACACCTTGAGAACCCTCTTTGACTCTCTTTTAATATACTCAACCAAACAGGGAGAGGGAAAGGGCTAGGGTGGCTCAGCATCCTAGGATAGTGTCAGAGTGCCAATTACACTTGATTATCAGTGTGAAAGATTATTCTGCAACAAGGCTCCAGTTTCAGCTTCTTCATAACTAAGATCAGTCCAGGCCCCCAAACCACAGGAAAAGCCCTTGAAAAGTTGTGAAGTGACATAGTAGCCTCACAAATCTCACTCATGGGTATGCACAACTTCATTTCTCAGTTATCCAATCTGTGGTACCTTTTAGTTTCAGGTGTTTCGATAGCTCAACCAAATTACACCAGTTTATCTAGGCAACATCAGAACAGAAATTTGAGAAAAATTACAGAAGGAAACCAGATGCCACAGATAGCTTCAGTATGGCATGCTGTTGGAGCCACTGTATATTTAACTTATGCAACCCAGCTTCCCACAGTAAATAGTACAGTTCAGATGGAAAAGATATGTATGTTTATAGATTGTTCTAAACACAAAGCACATCTCATCCTCTCTGGAAATCAGATATATTGATACTGTACCGCATTATTAGACATAAAAATATGCCTACAGAGATAGCTCATTCTACAAGTTTTCTTTTTTAAAATCACCCATTTAAATCAAAGGTGATATGTTGATGCAGCCTACAGGATTTCTATCTTGTTGAGAAAAATCCAGACATTTTGTATCCTATGCAAATAATGCAGTATTATATGGTCCACAGAGTTCAGAGTAATGTTCCTGAAACAGGTTTATGGCAAAAACTATCTACATAACAGAATAAGTGGAATTTTGTATTTGTTCTTATTCATGTGTTCCTAATCAGGCATTTGCAACAAAATCCATGTCTAACAAGACACTACAGTTTAACCTGGCATCATAACAGCCCAGATACAAACAAACTTACCCTTAAGAAAATAACATTGAGAGAAGTAGTTAGTAGTCAGTAACAATTCTAACATTATTGTTAGGCTGTTAAAGATTAACAAGCCCCAGTCATTTGGGTGAATATCCCCTGAATCATGCCCACGTTTACTATTTATATCACTACTGTCAGTGCAAGCAGAGAAAGGAGGACAGGGAAATTTGAGCTCAGCTTCATAGTATAGATCACACAGATGACCACGTCTTCACTAAAGCAAAATCCGACATATGTACACAATATGGCCCTCTGAAGCCAAAAGATGTACTAGAAGTCTCTGCCTGGGTTTCTCCCCATCATATTGCCCCCAAAGCTCTAACCACCGATAAAGCAAAAAAGCCTCCAGTCTGGCCTAAGAGTTCTCCATGCCCTGACTATATAATTATAGATTTCTTTTACCTGTATGTTGTGTTCAGACATGGTATGAAATAGCATATGAGAACACTCACAGAAAAGTGTCCTTGGTGGTGTCTGTTTTTTTAATTTAGTAACACACACAAGCAATTGCAAACAAAAATAAATTACTTTTAACCCATTAAGGCCCAGATGTATCTATTTACTTTCACTTGATTTTTTTACCCTCTGTTTTTAAAAATTCTGATTTTTAATATTCAGTCTATTTATTCCACAACATGAATGCACACAAGTTCATTTTTAACTTCCATTTATACCTACAATAATGAACATTAAACAAACATACACATCATCTCCAGAGCTAAAGCGTGTAATGGGATCATATCTTCTCTTTTCTAAGGGATTGATCTACTTTTTTGACATTCTTATTCCAAAGGGATCCAACCCCTAGATGGCCAGCAAATTTTATCTAAATAGAAAAAACTATTTGTGTCAGAGGATAGGAAGAGTAATTTTACAATTTTGTACCTTTAGTGATTTTTCTGACCAGTAGGTCTTCAATATTTCCAAATAAAAACTGTTTTCTCTCTCTCCATTTTTGTTAAAGATATAAAATCATTTGAATGTATTTGGTTGTGGAAATGTAGAATTTTTACACTGATGTGTGTGGTATGAAAACTTTTATCTCCACAGTGCACTTTAAAAGTAATATTTACACCCTTTCACTGTGAATAGCAGTAGGCGAACAAAAATAAACCGCTTCTGCAGAGATTTCAAGGAAGTCACTGCCTGCTTTGTACCCTACCTGTGGCCCCTGTCTCGGTGGAATTGCCTTCACTAGGACTGCTCGCCTTGAGCTACGTGATAATTAATTAATTAGAAATACGTAACTACTACTTCTTCATTATTCTGCAGTCCTTGCTCTGGACTACAGGAGATGGAGAGAAACTCAGCCAGAACCAAATGGCGTTTCCAAGCTGCACAGGGGCAGCCCAGCCTCCCACCAACAGCTCCTGCCATTATCTTCAGCCTGCCTTAGTGTGTACCCACAGTTTCTAATCCTGTGTACATGGGAAAACAGACCATATTTCTGTGATTTCAGTCACTCTAAGAATTTTTACTGATCAATTGTGTTAACTTCACAAGAACTGGATTACCCTTGAGAGTCTGTGGAAAGGAAAATGGAAGGTTATCTACCTCTTCCAGAGCAACTGGGGCACATCCTCACCACAAAGGGGATTGCATCTAGCCAGGGTTAAGCAGGAACTTTGATTCCATACTACTTTCTCAGCTTAGTCACTAATGATTTAAATGAATTTATAATAAAGCTTTTCTTTCCCCCCCCCCCAACCAAACAAAATTAAAAAGTGCAAATGACCTTAGTGGAGAAAGGTACAAATGATGCAACTCAATTTATCAGCCTAATCCACATCACTTGAAACCTGATGAATAATGTGTGGCAGTTCAACAGGGAACATCTCTTATAATTACTTGCTCATGAGCTTCCCACCAGCCAATAACTATTTGTCTTAATTGACAGTGTGTACTCCTCAAATAGCTAAACCTTCCTGTTTTGATAAATTAATTCCATTGATGAACTCTTTGTTAACATCTTACAGTAAATCCAGAAATTACACATTAGTGGGATATGAAGATAAACAGCACTATACCCCAAAATAAAAATCCTAACTGTCCAAAGCACACAAAAGCAAGTTACTGTATATCTTTATTTAGAAGCTACGGATTTTGTTAAAATTAATTACCTCTTTCTCCAAGCTTTAATTCAGGGAGAGTTTCTATTAAATTAGACTACTTTCCCTTGGGGTCTTTATGGCAAATATGCAGCTACAGAAACAAGAGCAGATTCTAAATGGAGGTGATAGAGGCAATGAGTACTTGTAATGAGGTCTGTATCGAAAAGAAAAATGCTCAGCCTTCCATCCAAAATACAAACAGAAAAAAATGCAGAACTCGTAAGTCTATCTGCTTTGAACAGTACCAGCCTTTGGCCACCCAGAAAAGTACAGAAATTGTCAAGAACCCCACAACTAAAAGTTTCAGTACCAAGAGAATACAACGATTTTCAAAGGGTCTCATTTAGAGAACACTTTTTTTCACTGTCTCTGGAGCACCCCTCTAATCCCATCGCCCTTTCAGGAATAAGAGTTTTCAAGCGCTTCACTCGTCCTCAGGAGAGAACTCCGGTAACAAACTGCTGAGCCACCGTAAGAAAAACTGTTCAGAAATACAAATTTAGAAAAAAGAGGTAAGCCCTGCCTACAGAAAAAGTTTTATGAAATACTGAATTATAGACCAGTCTATTTCAAGATCTCTATGTGTTTAAATACAAATATTTTTAAAACTAACAGAAGTTACCCACAGATTAATGACTGGCAAGATTTTCTTACAGTATGTCCAAGTCTCAGGCAGTAAAATTAGTACTAATACATTTATTGAAAATATTTATAGCGTGTCTGCTTTAAAGCATGTTAATGTACCTATGGTTTTTTTTGTTTGAACTGCTTTTCTTTAATAATAAGCTATTAAAAACCAACTTTTGGTTGGGGATCTTTAAAGTACTGTCTTCACTGTAAGATTTTCAGTACGTGTACGAAAAGTCCATGGGAAAAACCCCCTCTGACCAATGCCTTATGATGAAAGATTTTATGTGTTTATGTTCTCTCATCTGTGAATTATATTTAATGTTTAAAATCAGAAAAGAGGCTGCTTTCTTGACCTTAATTGTTACACATTTTTAGCTATTCAATCTTTCTGATATTTTCATTACTACCTGTCTAATATTATCCTACCTAGCTAGCTTTGCAATGCAGTATTGTCTATAGTCGTTGTGCCTCGGGGAAGGATTTTTCATTTCATATTGTTTGTTCAGACTTTAATGAGATTCTTAAAAGAGCAATCCCTTGGATTGTAATAGAATCCCACTATAGTTAAGTGACTGGTAGAAAGTGTCTTGACACGACTAGTTTTGCAGAAAGAGAAATTTATGTTCACAAAAGTAGACTAGATCATAAAAGGTGGAAGAAAGAGAAAAGAGAACGAAGCAGCAACGGGCAGTCACAAAAAAAATCTGAAAAAAACCCCACCAAAAATACTACTAGGATAGGAGTCATATTTTAAAATAAAATTGCTTTCCCCCCCTCCCCCCTTTTCAAAGGGCTCTTTTCAAAAACATGGATAATGACAGCTAGAAGTTCCTGGACCCACCAGAAAAATACAGGCAAATGGCTTGAAAATCTGCTAATGAGAATTGTACTGGAGACTATGTTAATAAAATTTAATTAAAACAAAACAAAACAAAACAAAACACCCACACGCCAAATCTTCAGTTTCTTTTTTTCTGCCATCTTCTCTAAAATAGATTATTTCTCTATTAAGAATCCCGTGGCTACGTCCGGAAACAGAAAATACTTTGTACAGAGCAAATCTGCATATCAGCAAAGTAAAATAATGGCGTGGGTCCCCTCAATATACTGTTTAGGCACTATTTTTAGGCATACTTTTGAAAATTTAAGTAACTTTTGAGGAAACAGAAATAGAGAATGTGCTGCAATAGTTAGGAGAATGTTTATATTAATTTACAAAATATATCTAATACCATTTACTTTTATGCATTCCTTAGTATAAAATATTTAATTTTATGAAAAATTAAAAATTGTCTAAACCTGAAAGAGCAGGCCACCAGTGGATTCACCAAGACTTGGCATGACAATAGAAACCACCTATATAAATGTTAACTGCTGTGATCAACTCCGTGTTCAATATTTCATGGAACCCTCAAAAGCACAGAAAGCATAGAGAAAGATGAGCAAATTACTCTTAAAGCTAATGTTCCCTATGGCAAGAGGAAAACTGTATCTGGAAGAGTAGTGGGAGAGAGAGTACAAAGAGCTGTTTTAACTAATAAGTTCCAGGTGATTTTCATGGTGTTTTAAAAAGGAAGACATTTTTTAAAGACAATTATAAACATTTTTATTCTTCTCCAACGTATCTTATTTTTAGTAATTATTATTCTATGCCTATAGTAATATATAATATTATTATATTATTATGCCTTATGACAGGAAGAGTTCAAATCATTAAAGGAATAGAAGACATTCAGTTTCCCCATCTCTTCATTACTGAAGAAAGTAATGTAACGTTCTTATTTGCTCTTCTCTCTACTGACACTCTCCTTTAGTGTGATTTTAAAACTTAAGTTGACAGTTGACCAATTTACCAAAATGACAAGCGAGATTATTAATTTAACTAAGGTAAGCTAAATTTCTAAATTGTAGATTTACTGAAGTAATTAAACTACTAAAATGTATCAGAAAGATATGTGAATACTTTAATTCTTATCTGGTACAGATTTAGCAAATTCCACATGAATACACTTACTTTATTGATTTTCAAATAGTTTGGAGCAGACAGCTCAGCTGACAGCTCATGACAATATCTAGCTCAGACAGGAATTTTAGACAGCCTCCAAAATGCCTCAAACATGACTAAGCAACATGCAGCACACACAGCTAGAGACAGGCCTGGAGAAATTATGAATTAATTGGTTAACTAGCCTGCTAATCAGTGCGTGCTTGCTCTCAGCTCAACCTTCACTGCCCTTTTAGTCAACCAGCAAGCTGCAAACAGGGAGAAAGGGGAAGGTGCAAAAGAGTCAGAGATCGTTTAGTTGCACAGCTGTTCTTTAAAAACACATTCAGCTCTGAAATAGCCATGTATAGTTTATCTGGGTTGTAGATTAAGTGCACCACAGATGCTGAAATATTAGACCTGGCAGTCTGCAGAAGCATCTTTGGTCCAGTGGGATGCTTTAGCAGAGCCATGTACAGATTTCCAAGCCAGGTCAGCAGTACAGCTGCTCATGGCAATGCTTCAGGTGACTCCGGGGAGCTCCGGGTTCCTATTAGCCTCTGCTTAAACCCAGGCAAAACCTGGCCCTGCAAGGCGATGCACCTGAGCTAATAAGCCCCTTCTGGATCCAAAACGCTGAGGAACAGGGGGCCAAGCCAGCAGGAGCCAGCCTCGGTCCTGCTGATGTGGAACGGAGCCAGCACTAATAAGCTGGGTCCATATGAAGGCTTTCATGCTGGGCTGTGCTGCGCATCCCAATGGTATGGGTATTTTCAAGGCTTTTTCCATTATCCACTGTTTTCTTGATGACTGCCTGGTGTGCCACCACAGTAGCCTGGCCCTAAAACTGCAATTTGTGGCGGAAAAAAAAGGAAAGGTCTCCTGCACATATAATCTGGCTGCTCCTGGCATTAAGAAATAAGGATTTGGACATAAAAAAAAACCATTATTTTTTTTCCTGTGATTGCATCTTTTAGAATTTTAAAAGATGTTTCTGCCTGTAGCATGTGTTTAATACCATTTTAAAAATAAAATGTGTAATACTCCAATGTTTGAAAACTATGAATGACATTTTCATTATACGTTGTGCTTAAAGTAATCCCCATGATAAATGAATTTATATGAAATATGCTCTGGTGAATTAAAACTTGTGCTGCAGGTACAGATCTGTGAGGAAAGATAGATTTTGTAGAAAATACATCACAATCCTCTTATTTCTCGATTATAAAATACTGTTAAAAACCTGCGATAACTTCTGTTTTGTTTTTTCTTTGGGGGAAAAAAAAAGTGGTTTTCCTTCACTGGGAGTACAAATCTTGAGGTAATTACATAAGATATGCCAACTCATCTTTTAAATTTTATAAGCTTCTATCTGAGCTATAAACTTTTTTGTTTTGTGGTGAAGTTTGTTTTAACTAATGTCTGGAAATCCAATTATTTTTAGAATATGTTTTAAAACCAATATATTACTTTTGTAAGTAATATGCAACCGAGTCCAAATTTACACTTTTTCCCAATATGGAATTAATGTACTGCATGCTTCACTGCTCAACACTCATATTTTCATCATGGGGTGGTGCTTTGGCAACGAACAGTAGTTATGTTTGACAGGGGAGCAATGCAATCTAAAAGACTAGCTAATCCCCTGTTGGGAAGAGGAACATACATAGAGCATTATAGCACATGCAATATCCATATTGATGGAAGATAATTTGAAAGCTATGAACATGAATCATCTAAAGATACAACAAACCTGAACTTTTAAGGGTTAAAAAACCCAATTCTATTTCCTTTCCCTTGAGTATTGCATTAAAATTAATATCATATGCAAAGACAACAAATTAATAGCATCAACCTATACACTGCTGAAGAAAATTTATGTGCAGAAGAGGAAATATTTTGCTATCAAGGGTAAACAACACAGTTCTACAGAAGACAAGGCAAGTAGATGAGGAATGACAGAGTAAACATTGCAGCCTCCAGCCCTCTGTTAGCCTTCCATTTTCCCTGGAATCATTATTCTGAAGATTTCAAGAGTTGTCATAAATATACCAGGTATATAGCTTTCTTCTGGTCTGTATTACATGACTTTCATATTTCATGTTTTTTTCTGATAATTAATTTTTTACAATATACAAACTGTTATAAACTTGCTAGTCTCAATTGTTCAGTCTGCTAATTGTCAAAGAAATAGAAAATGGGCAATACAAGAAAAAAGGTCTGACTTCTGATTGTTGGATTATATATACTGACATCTCTTCAGTCAACATTAGTAGTTCATTTTTTATACAATTTATACTGCATATTTACAATGCTGTCTGACACGTTGTCTGCAAAGCAGAAATCATAATCATATTTCTTACTCCAAAGCTATCTCACCAATACAATTTTAACCACCTCTGTTCAGTCTTCAGCAGGCAATTGCCATCCACAGGGCAAAGTTCACTCCAAAAGTCAAGAAACACTCCTGGGTGTTTATATACAAACTCTCCCTTTTGCCATAAGGTCTTTTTGAGTAAAATAAAAACTCAGAATGTTTTAGAGTCAGAAGGGACAACTGCAGCCTACATGGACAGCATCACAGAATACTTAGCACAATTGGTATAAAAGGGATGTTATATCCCCTTGCTTGATAAACTATGTACATTGAGTTGCTTTAGTTTGCACAGCTGGGTTAATTTCCAGTCCTGAAATGTCATGTAACTCTTTTCTGCCGCCTTTCCAACTTCTTAACTTTTTTTTTTTAAGAGCAGATACCAAAATTAGGTATATTATGGTAGTGATTTTTTTAACAAAATTAACTATGAAATCAGTATCAACTTCCAATTTCCATCTACCAACCTTCAGCTTGTATGTCCAATAATTACAGCTGTGTCAGAGGACCACATTGCGTTATCCAGCAGAAAGCTAAGGATCTGCCTCATCGGATGAAACTCTTGATTGAACTCAGAGGTAATGAGTAGCCCAGAAAAGAAGGGGAAAAACTACTCAGACATCTGAGAAGTTTCTTTCCTTTACTGTTATCTATGCCAGCAACAGGAAAATGTGAGATCTGGCCTCTTGTTCTTAGTAACTGTTATATTAAAATGCTAAGCTCAAAAGTTTAGATCTCTGCTCAGGTCTTCTGTGTCTCTTTTCCTACCCCATCTCTTTCGGTTGCTCTACATTGGACTCGCACTAAAATGGCAATCGTGCCTACATTGCCCCTCCTAACTCAGCTATCGTGAAAGGATTTACTCAGCTGAAGCCAAATTGCAAAGCCACATATGGCACCTCAGGGTTTGCCTAGAGCATCTGCCTACCTCATGTTCCTGCAGGACAGTTATAACCTGTGTCAACATGAGTGACCTTTTCCCCAAACTTGAGCACTTGCAGATCACTGCAGCCTGTTAGGGATTTCTTCCCAGTGCTTGGGTCTCAGTTTTTCATCCTCAGAGGTACATATGTGGATTGCTTTGTTCAGATTCACTTCCTCCTCAGAGCCTCACTGAATTTCACATTATCCTGGGGTTTAAGCAACAGGAAAAATCTGTTATGGAAATTACTGATGACAAACCTGTGACACATCACCTATCAGTTATTCAATTTTCAGTACATGTTAATAAAGTTGCAAGATTACTTTGCCTAGACAGAACAAGCCAAGACTTTAACCTTTGTGACCACCACAAATAACTTCAGCGTGCCAAGGTTTCCAACTGCCACAGTCTTTTCTTATAGTTTTGTTTTCATCTTCATTTGGGTTTACCCAGTTTTCTAGAAACATTTATCATCTGTGAATATCTGTAATTCAGGCTAATTAAGTAATGCAATTATTAGATCGGTTGCTTTTAAATATTCACTTCTGCCACAAATAAATGCATGATAAAAGATCTTGACTCACAGTTCATTAAAAATTACCTATGTGATGGTCCATTCTTTTCCTCTCAGTCAGTCTTTGTTTTTGATGTTATACCTGTCTCTGACTATGCCAGAATCCCAATAAACTACAGGAAACAACATACTGGTATGAAAGCCAGTGATTAAGAAGTAACAAAATATACTTAGCCTTAAAGAAAAGAAAAAGATGACAAAAATTACCTTCACTTTCTGATTTGCTAAAAGTATATATACACAAAACATGAAAAGACTTTACATGACATATAAAACAATATTATTGTATAATTAGGGAAAAAAAAACTGACTGAGGCTGCCTTTCAATTATGGCATATTATAAGTGGGAGACTACTGACAGTGTAAATCCCTGCAGGGAGGGATTTGTAAGAAATTCCCATTACAGCCCATTGTGTACTGCTGTTCACGCAGAGAAGCATTTCATAGAGTTGACATAAAACTATACTTACCTTTGGCTGCCACAGGGGTAAGTGCTAATTCAACATAAGTGATAGTTTCTTTGTTTGTTTAGTTTGTCAGAAAGGTACAGGCATATTACTCACACTGTGAAATATAGGAATTATGCTTCACTATTACACAAAACTGAAGGTCATGGCTATTTTAAGTAAAAACAAATAGAAAACACAAGCACAGAGGAAGGAATGTGCAACTGACTGATGCATTTTGTTAACAGCATTTTCTCATTTGCAATCCTTATCATAACCATCGATTATAATTTGTTCAAATGACCTCAGGGTTGAAGAGTAGCTGGCAAACATTTCCATCAGCTCAGTGCACTTACACGAAACCACACCTTCCTCTTGCGTCAGATAAAGGAAGCCTGGATAAATGGAGCTCAACCATTGCCTGCTGAATTTAAAATGCTAGGGCCTGAAGGATAAGGTTTGCCATGTATGAAAGACAGTAACGAAGCATTTAGGTACGCACCATACTTAGAAGTAGGTCTTAATGATGTTTGCAGAGAGAGGCATTGCAACAAAGCTACAACTGACTGTACGGCACAGAAACCAACATTTCGCCCCAGAGATTTTAATTTCATTCATCCATTTCATTCATGTTATTTGTAGCCTTGTACTGAAGGGCAAACTGTTAATGTCAGCGGGAATGAGAGTCTAAGACTGAAACAAAAAAGCAGGATTGGCTGCTGAAGCTTTGAGACTGTTGAATTTTTTTTTTTTCTATTGATTTTTTTTTGCCTGGCCTGCTGATGTTTGTAGAGCGTACACTTCCTGTAACATGGAAAAATCTTATGTCTTGCTAATCTGTCTTTATCCGGACCGCTTAATTTTCACCATCCAATCAAGCAAGTGATACACTAACAATGAAAGATCGTTTCTCTAGCAAACCTGCTTTTCTTCAGTCCTGGTGAATGTAACATACTGTACGACAAATACGAAGTTTACAATGTGAGACTTTCTCATTCTTTTTGGACATTAAATGGATTGTTTAGTTTATGTAATAGCATCACATATTCTATCTCTTTCTTCAAGCTTTTTAAGGACTTCAGGCAAAACTAGCCTGACAAACTTCAGTGAAATCACTGTAAAGTTGTCTTCTTCCTCAAACTCTTCCTCCATTATAGAAACTGTATGAAGAAAACTGACATTCCCTTGAATCTAAAAAACTAAAGCAACGTCCTCCTGCAAAAGTAAGAAATGAATTATAATGAATCAAAAATCCTGCATCTGAACATTTCCCCTTAAACAAAAGAACTACAAGAGACTCCTCTATAGGTGTCACTATTATTATCAATATAACATGAAAGGCACCCAGACACAGTAATGATAGATGGGCAACAGTACAGTATCTTTAAATGTATCTTGGAGTGACAATATCCTATTGTGTTTCAGAAAATAAGTGAAAATACTTACTATCAATGCCATTTTTACCTATAAATATATGCATATCTAATTATTACTTACTGACTCCATGAATCTATAATCCAGATAATGAGAGCACTTTGGACACTACAGGTAGAAAATACTAGGTCATCATTTTGCAGTGCCTTTGGGAACATCACTGAGTACAAAGTTTCTGATCATCTAAATTGTCTGTCTCTTGAAGAACACTGTGCATCACCATGATCACCACAACGGGTAAATCAGGGAAGGCTACAAAGCAGCCAGCTTTCACAATGCTTTTCAGAGACCAAAAGTCAAGACTGAAAGGCAGTGAATGGAAAATATCAGGAGAGGGAGGTAGGGTTTGTAATTGGGAGCTGTAAGACAGCATCTTCATCCTGGTATGTGTCTTTATGAAGGGAGTCCCATAAAGGCTACAGCCAAATATCACAGATATGCACATGGATGGTGTGTTGAAGACTACCTTTTCTGAACAGCAGAGCAGGGTGATAAGGAAGTGGAAGAAATGACAGTTAGAACCCTAAGTGGAGCAAAACCATATTTCCATTGCAGTTACCTGGTCAAAGCACAGAAGAAAGAATGGGGTTTTTTCACTTAAGGAGGAATTTATGAAGCAACCCTAAGAAATTTGAGATGACCTTGCCAACACAATCAACCTTCTGCTCACTGTTAAAAAATGGAGAATTCCGATATCTGCAGGGAGGAAACAGGATGGAGAAGAAAAATAACAAGGCATCTTTTTTGGGAGTGGAGTTTTCAAGGTTGCAATGGGGATTGCAAAGTCTCAAGGTGAGGCAGAGACACTAATCTTGTTACCCAAGAAACTATGCTATTCTTTCCTGCAGGGAGCCATACACATTAATGCAGTGCCCAAGGTTGTCACTGAATGAGGGTCCTCCACAACACCCATCCTCTCGCAAAAGGAAAGGTAACTTACCCTTCTCTAACATGATGTGAAGTGCACAACAATGCACTGTGGGTTTGACAACATTCTCCACGGCGGCATCAAGCCCATCTCATAGATGATACTAAGAGAACTTCAATGCTTGCAGATACACTAGATAGATAGACGACCATTAGCATCATCCCACTTGGGGATGTTAGATGAAAATGTATTTGAGCACTGGTCCTGTCCCAGCTGGGTACGATGCTCCTTTGGATTTTGGCAACAATGTCTAAGACACTAAGGACAACAGCAAGCCAGTGGCAGAACAAATGGTGCATGGCCTTCTGACAGTACCAGCCTGCAGAAACCCTAAGAGCTTGCAGTGTGGACATAAATAATGGTTTTAGTGCACACTGTGAGGAGGAAGCTTCAGAACCAGCTCAGAGGACAGTGCAGACCTTGCCACTGATTTCTGTTCTAAGAGATGTTATTAATGTGATAATTCACAGTACACAAAATGATTTTTGATACATTAAACAAGGACGAGTGCATAACACTGAAATCACAACTTAAATTCACTATCGCCTAGTCATGTATTTTCCTTTTGCCAGTCAAAGGACATTTGAATATGACCCAAATACAAAAAACCCCAACAAAATATTTTAATATCTTGAGTTTGCGTTAGTTCAATGCCTGGAAAATAGGTTACTCCGGCAATTTGACTGTTGACATTCAGGTGACAGAGGTGAGGGTAATACAAGAATCTCTGCAGACTATAATGACAGAGCTAGCACATAAAATAGGTTTAGCAAAACAGAGAAATTGACCCATCAGGGAAGAGTCTTCTGGAAGTCGACCTGCTAATAAAGTAGTTGAGAAAGCTCAGAGTAAGTTTATGCTCTGTCCATGTAGGAAATTATCACACTGACCTTCACTCTGGGATCCTCAATGCAAAAGTAGAGTGTCACCAAGGTCAACGACTACACATATGCACAGCAGCTGCACTATCATTCTTAATATTTGGAAAAATATTAAGAATATGGGAAAAATTAAACTATACAGTAATATAAGAGAGCTGTAAAACTGTAGGAGGTTAAAATTACAAAAATGTCTGCTGTTTTTAAAGCCTAAAACAATCAAACAATTATTGCATTTTGAGTGTACAATAAAAAACTGGTGATTTAAGTTATTCCATATATATATTTCAAAGTTTGATATTAAAAATAATGAATTATTAACATAAATGCAGCAGCAATTACTTTTCTGCCTCTCCCATTTACCATAACAATTTATGATGAAACCGAACAGTGAAAAGTAATAAATATAATCTCATTTCATTTTGCTGATCAACGGCAATCAGGTAATGTGCTATTGTATGAGATACAATCAATATAACAGGAAATTTATATAGAGATGTTTACTGCTACTTAGTGGGTACTTCTATTGATATTTTAAATGTATAATTAGAATACTGACTCATTTGCCTTTCATCATAAAAGCAGAAAGCTTCAGTCCTTGGGTTTAGACTTCCAGATGTAAAAGCTATAACTTTGTTCTGACAGTATTTCTAGGAAGAACAATTTCCCTGCCCCCTTTAAAGAGACTTGAAACCACTCCAAAATACTACCCTTTAAAAAATGTTCAAATTAAGAAGCATAAAGAGAGATTTCAATGGTGTTAAGCAAAGGAATAAAATGCTGAGCACTAAATGAAAACATCTTCTTATACTGTCCATGCTGGAAAGATCTGAATAATATGTGATTTTACATTACTCTTCATACCACAGACCTTATTCAGGAAGATATTTATGCATGTTTCTAATCTCATTAAAGGCTTACTCACCGATGAGCTCATTGTATTTCCAAGATGTGCTTTGTTTCTCCTGCCATGATTCTTTTAGAGTTGTACTTTATAGATAAAATATAAAAACTACAGCATAAGTAGTCTAATAGGATGCACCATCTGTGACACTGACAGTATAAGGTGTTTCAGAAGACATAAGAAAGCCTCAAGGGGAAATTTCCTCCTAACTCCAGCCAGTTAGCAGATGTCATTCTTTCTCTTCAAAACAAATCAAAGCCAAATTATCTAATTTTTTAAACCTAGCTAATGTGATCGTGGCTGTTTCCTTTTCCCTTCAAAACCATCCTTTTTGAATATTCCTATAAACCTGATCAAGTTTAAGTTCCATTAGTTAGAACTGCTGGATTTAAAATGAAAAAAAGCCCCACCAACAAACAAAAAACCCAAACCAACCACAAAAAGAAACCCAAAAGAATCCATAAGATCAGGGTTTAAGGACAGTAGAAGAGGAAGGAAAGAATCTACATTTGTGTGTTCCTTCTGGGAGGGAGAGGTCTTGGCCTCTCCATGGAGCATAAACAGTCACCGTAAATAAAAAGGGGAAAACGCTGTAGAAATTGTGTAATTTACTGGATGGGCAGCACGTAGGTAGCAATTAGCACATAACAACCACCTTAGTACTACTAAAAATAAAAAGCACATAAACTGAAATCTAGACTAAAGCTTAAAAATGTACTCTAATTCTTTCATCATACTTTTCAGACATCATCTTTAAAATCTCTGTTGTTTACAGAAATTCAGCCTCTTCTGCACTTTTTCCCTCCTTAAAGATAGGCGATTGAAATTCAAACTGTTTTGTACCAGTGGACCACAGGTAAACCTCAAAATGTTTTCAGGACTACCACAAAGTCTTTATCAACCTTTGCATTAAACGCTCGAAATTTTACTGTTGAATATCATTCACTGGATGTACTGAGAAGCTTTCACCAAAAATGTCCATGGCCTACAAAGGAAGCATATTCCTTGTCTAATTTACTACCACATACGTTTACATAATCTTTTATACTGGCTCTGAATTTGACTTCCCATACCAGTTCCAGTCTTGCCAGATTTTTGGGAGGTACTTAGGAATGCTCTGATCTATAGAATTACCAGTACTACATAAAAAGGAGGTGTGAGTTAAGGGACCTCAGGAAGAATTATCAATCACACAAAAAATTGGATGAGCCCTAGTGATAGGAAACACACGGTGTAAAAGAGCCATAGTGAAATGAGCCAGGGCACATAAAACATCTGCCCATGGAAGCTGTGATTTCTCCCAAGTCTTGCCTGGGAGCCCACTCAAAGAATTTGAACAAAGGCAAGCAAGAGAAGTTATTCATTCTCATTTGACCTACTTCATCTTCTGATTAGCATTTGGTAATTGGCCGGAAAAAGTCCAATTTCTTGCCCAGTAGATGCTCTTCAGGTATGATGACGGCTTTGCATTAACGCCCCGAGAATACGGCAATCTGTACTAGGTGATTTAGGAATACAAATCTCACTGCAATTAAGTGGAATCCAAGCACCTAACAGCTAGGGATTTTTGACAGTCCCGAATGTTACACCATATTGTAAAGGATGACATGAAAAAGCTGCTAGTATAACTCCGAAGAACAGTAAGTAAACAAAGGAGAGAAATCTTGCTATCCCTTTCTGCTTTTCACCAGTAATAGATCATCAAATCTGAAAGATTCAGTAAAAGCTTTATAGAGGAGGAGAGAAGATAAACCAGAAGAGAATAATACATTTAAAGTCAATTGTAAGCTAAGTATTTTTAAGCATAAGTTTTAATTTTGGGTAAAACAGGCAACAGCAGGAAAATTCTGAAAAAAGTAGAAAACAAGGTTAAGGGATAGGGAAAATCTAGATAACAAATACCAGAAAGCACTGGCAACTCAGTCAAGGTACACTTCTGCTTTTCTGTAAGGAACAATGTTGAAGTAACAACAATTTGCCGTAGTGTTATATGAACTCCAACTGTCCGCTCTGCAAATCTCAATCTGAATGAGTATCCTGAGGCATGCTATCATGTCTGAAAACGTTCTAGTTGAATAAAGTCTCATCTGACCCCTGAGAATCAGTTCAGCTGAGAAATAACAATATAAAATATGTGCAGAAAGCTATTTTGACACATCTTTCTGAAGGTGGCTGATTTATTGTGTTGATCTTTTTTTCACCAAAAAGTCCCAATGCTTAGTCAGGATGAACATCCTAAGACACCACAAGAAACTTTACAGCAGCATATCAGTCTTAACAAGAAACTAAGGACTAACAGCAGTGTGGATGCTACCTCCCGTTAACTGAATCGAGGTAGGCAGCATTAACTGGTAAACAAGTAATTATATTTTTACACTGACAAAAAGTAGGAACTCCATAAAGCCAAATAACAAGTGGAATGTAATTTTGATGGTACCAGTCATGAAGTATAAATTTCAGTGAAGTTTGATTTGATAATGGAAGGCTAACTGCATCCTTCCAGTTTCATTAAAGAATGTAAAGAAAGGCTTTTCTGGAGATAGAGAAGTGTTTTCTACTGAATCTTATCCACTGCAAAGTTCTTATTGAGGCTGAGGATTTGAGGTCAATCCTCTAGTTTCAGAAAGTTAATCGAGTGATTAAACTTTGACTAGAAATTTCAGGGATAAAGTTCTTCCAACTGAGCTTAACCTCAGCATGTGTGATAGAATTAAAATTTAGTAAATCCTAACTTCCCTGAAAAGCTTGTGTTTGAAAGAAAACTGATGGAGTGTTGTTACCATCCCAACCTTACACCATATATAATTAACACAATGACAGGTTAATCATATTCAATTGCTTCTCCTGTTCTCAGTGGCTGTTGTATGATATTTGAGAAAAAAGTTAATTTAGAACCTGCTCCTGCAAGTGCAAATGTAAATACTCAGCTCAGTTCTCTTTTGCTCTACAGAGATTAATAGATGTGTATTGATCTACCCACATGCATCCACTTGAAACCAAGGCCGCTAATTAGATCCTAAAAGTGCCAGGAAATTTGAGTTTCAGTTATGGGTTCTGCCACAAACGCGTGATGTACTTTAAAACCCTTGCCTGAAAGATACTGAGGGAGCACAAAAAATACTACTGAGTTCCATTTCACATCAGCTAATCAAAATTTCTGAAAAAGGAAATGAAAAAAGAAAAAAAAGACTTTTCTTTTTAAGCTTCAGTAAATTCTTCCACAAAATATTTCTTACATATCTCTCAGACATTTTTTTTTATTTTTCTCACAAAAAATGTTCTAGTACACTCATAGCATTCTTATTTCTGATTTAGTTATAATCATGCTACACGCAAACAAAATTATGATGTTAGGTCTTTAGACTGTGACCCATAATGACTAATGTATGTATGGTTGAAAGCAGAGAGTCGGGAGAAATGGTTCTGTCCACAGCTCAGGCTACAAGTCATGCTGTTAAAAGTTAGTCATCACACACATAGTTAAAATTTTGATGTAGGAGCAGATTTTAGAAAAATTTTCAGATTACACAGATCATAGAATCATAGAATGGTTTGGGTTGAAAGGGACCTTAAAGATCATCTAGTTCCCTGGGCAGGGACATCTTCAACTAGATCAGGTTGCTCAGAGCCCCATCCAACCTGGCCTTGAACAATTCCAGGGATGGGGCATCCACAACTTCCCTGGGCAACCTGTTCCAGTGCCTCACCAACCTCACAGTGAAGAATTTCTTCCTTACATCTAGTCTGAATCTACCCTCTTTCAGTTTAAAGCCATTACCCCTTGTCCTATCACTACATGCCCTTGTAAGAAGTCCCTCTTCAGCTTTCTTGCAGGCCCCCTTCGGGTACTGGAAGGCTGCTATAAGGTGTCCCCAGACCCTTCTCTTCTCGAGGCTGAACCACTCCAACTCTCTCAGCCCGTCCTCACAGGAGAGGTGCTCCAGCCCTCTGATCATCTTCGTGGCCCTCCTCTGGACTCGATCCAACAGGTCCATGTCCTTCTTATGTTGGGGTCCCCAGACCTGGATGCAGTGTTCCAGGTGGGGTCTCATGAGAGCAGAGTAGAGGGGCAGAATCACCTCCCTTGACTTGCTGGCCATGCTTCTTTTGATGCAGCCCAGGATATGGTTGGCTTTCTGGGCTGCAAGCGCACATTGCTGAGTCATGTAGAGCTTCTCATCAACCAACACCCCCAAGTCCTTCTCTTAAGGGCTGCTCTCAATCCATTCTCCACCCAGCCTGTATTTGTGCTTGGGATTGCCCTGACCCATGTGAAGGACCTTGCACTTGGCCTTGTTGAACGTCATGAGGTTTGCACGGGCCCACCTCTCAAGCCTTGCAAGGTCCCCCTGGATGATATCCCTTCCCTCCAGTGTGTCGACCGCACCACAGAGCTTGGTGTCATCAGCAAACTTGCTGAGGGTGCACTCAATCCCACTGTCCGTGTTGCCGACAAAGATGTTAAACAGCGCCGGTCCCAATACTGACCCCTGAGGAATGCCACTTGCTGCTGGTCTCCACTTGGACATCGAGCCATTGACCACAACTTTTTGAGTGCGACCATCCAGCCAATTCCTTATCCACCGAGTGGTCCACCCATCAAATCCATGTCTCTCCAATTTAGAGAGAACAATATCATGCGGGACAGTGTCAAATGCTTTGCACAAGTCCATGTATTGAACTGATATTGAAAAATGCCAAAAATCCTTTTCCTTTTGAAAAACAAAAACAAATATCCCAAACGAGTTTAAATGTCCCTTGGTCACAAATAAAAAGTTTGTAGAGCTTGTTGAAAACATAGTTCAGTTGCAACTATTGCAGCCACGTTTGCCTGAGCCTGGACAAGCTGGAAGAAAAGTATTGAGCATAACCAAACAAGGCTTTATTTTTTTTTATTTTTCCTTATATCTCTTAACACCAAAGAGCTAGACCTTCTGTTTCGAGGTTTACGGTTAGCTCTAAAAATTGGATGAGCTGTTACTGTGCAATGCTCATACTTGCTATGCATGGTCTTAATCCACATAGCTGCTGAAGTTTCTGTGAATCGCAGGCATTGTCTGTATGCCTTACTGCCAATTTGAGTTCAACTTCCACATGAGCTCTGTGAGAACGGTCAGGCCACAATGCGATGCCATCTTCAAGTGCCACTGAGAGAAGTTAGTAAGTCTTGCTACCAGCAAGGCTACTTAGCTCAGGCTGTACACCAATAATTTAGTCTGAAGCTATAATGCCTCCAACTCCAAAGCTGTTTTGCAGTGTGCAAGATTACTATACTAAACTGTCCCACTGTTCAATCCCTGAGCCTCTTGGTGTATTTCCTGGCTGTGGCAACTGTCTATTAATATTTGGCAGGAAAGCAGTCCAAAAGCCAAACTGTTTTAGGCTTCCAAGACCAGTGCTGACCTTATTTCTGATAATACACAAGAATTTCTGTTCCACGTGTTCCTTAGATTCACTGTGAAAGAGAACATGATATATGTAGAACATGGTACAGCTTTACCTAGTAGCATAAAGAAATACACGGACCTAGGAAAAAAAAAAAAGATCCTCTCACCCCTGAAGGGGGGGGGGGGGGGGAAGAAAAAAATTACTTTTGCATGGCTTTCCTCAGTGTTCTGGATAGTTTTCCTATGAATTAATACATCTCCAACTTCTCCCAGAGCTTGTAACTTTTCTTAGGATCCTTCAGTCTTAGCACGAGATCTTCCACTCCCTGCTTTTCTCTTGCCAACAGTTTCCTACAGTTTCCTGTGACTGTCAGGAGGCTTTCCTGCATTCCTGTGCCCTCCTTCTCCATCCTTGCTTCTTCATTCTCTGCTCTGATAAACACCAGAGAAGACGTGTGGGAGATCAGACTGGATGTTTAAAGATGTAATTGCATGCACGTTCCCTTTAACAGCAGTATGATTGAGCAATGTCTGTACTCCCTCTTTCCTACCCCCACAATTAATCATTCCTTCCCCCCTTAGTTATGTTGGCAAAAATATTTTTGAGGCTGGAAAATTAACCAGATGAGGAAATGGATCTGAGCTGGAATTTAGACTGAAAAAAGTGGGCAGAAGAAAAGAACTAACTGCTAAATGCAAGAGCTGCTTAATTTGATGTTGCTGCAGAGGGAAAGGCCTACGTAACTTGTTTCAAAGTATTTTTGATAACATACCAGTGAAGCTGCTGTAACTAGAAGATATGGGTTGCAAATGGTTGCCAGAGGGCTATGTCTACATGTTACTTTATGCATGCATGTCTTCTAATGGATCATTCTTTTTGCCAAGTCAATCATTAATGGTCTTAGAACAAAGATGTACATGTGATTAGTTTGTGGTAATGAGACATTACTTAGGCTATCAGAAACGACACCTTGAAGAAAAACAGGCGATTTAAACACAGGTCCCCTGAAAGTACAAACACCAGATGATAGCAAAGGCCTTGACAGCAGGAGCACAGCACAATGGCAAAGCTGCCAGGGCTATGAGCACAAATCAGAAACGGTCAATCACTAGTCACTAAGGGAGTGCAACCTTGTGAACTGGGGAAAAAAAATGGTTTTACCAGTGAATAAACATCAAGTTAACAGACTGTGTTAGCAAAACAATAAAAATGAACCGAAGCAGACCCCGACAGTGGAGGAAGAAACACCCTAGGTCAACATCATACTCTTCACACCAAAGAGAAGAAAGAAACCATCAACATTAACATCAACAATTTCTGGTGAAGAACTTGAGGTGCTGACCACTCACCATAACTCCACCCTGCTTTTTTGCTAAATAAGACTACTACCATCAGTCTTAGCCCCTGAGAGGCTTTAAGAAAGGTAAGGGTAACACCACAGAAAGGGGTACATACAGAAAGTTTGTTTATATCAGTTCTAACTGTATCATTATTGGGAATGAGACGTAATAGTTGCATAACTTGGTCTGTAAGTACTAATAACATTGTAACAAGACTAATAGTTCTTTGAGTAGACTTAAGACTTCAACGAGATTAAGAACAAATTCTTGGTTTTGCATACACAGTGTGTTTCTTTAGGCCACATGAAATACATGGGGTGCTTGATACGTACCCTGCCCTTAAAGACTGTTAAAACTAAGATGCAGAGTTGTGGCTTGAGATTAGATAAACTTGCCCTGATGCCTAATTCTCATCTTCATCCTTTTGACTCTACAAGCTAATGAACAGGAAGAAAAAAGATGCCAGCTGTTCTCCAGAATATGTAACAGTGATCAGGAACTGCATCTCTCCTTTTCTGATGTGATCAGTAATGAAAAAATGAACAATACTGACTCTAAAATCATCCTTAAATAACCATTTACAAAGGGAAGGCATAGGCCATACATGTCCAAACTACTGTTTTACACTATGTTAAAGAGTTCAAAGCTTCCGCTTTAGCTTTCACTGTATTATCAATTTAAAGAAATGTAAAAAGGTACAAATTAACTGAAAGTTTAATAACAATTGTAAACAGCTGTGATGTAGCTCTAAACTTAAATATTTCTGCAGTTTTACCTGGTCTCAATACAATATAAAGAAATGGTTAGCACTGTTGATAAGGTTTTTGTTGATATTTCATACTGCATGTCAAGTATCACTGCTATATTGTTTTCCCTGTCTCCTCACCTAAAGTCCTGCTTAAGACACCATTAATGCTTTGAGGTTTGTACATCAGTTTACCAAAGAAAGGGAATGGAAAGGAAGAATATATATATATAAACATTTAGCAGGCTATTTTTATTCTTACATGTCCCACGGTCCTAAAGCAAAGCTGAGCACGAAAACTTTGCAAGTAATCTCTTCGTCCTTATGTTCGTCTCCCAGGAAATAATTCACAGATAAAAGTTGATGCAAAGAAACAGCAAGTATTCTTGCTGTTCATTATCATACCATATATCACTTGCGTAACCAACCTAACAAAATTACAAGACTAAAAGCTTGGTTATGCATCACATAAAAGAACTTGGAAAATTACATAACAACAGTGTTGACCTACTGAGGTGACTGTAAGATCAGATTGCAAGATTTAAGTGCTTAAAATTTTGAACATGTTAATTTGACAACTCTCTTAATGCTTCCCCCCAACACTACGAAAAAAGTCTGTGGAATGCATAAAGCACTGAATATGACTATTTGTAGCTTCCAACAAAACTTGCTCTGTACTGTAAAAGTGAAACTTTCCACAGCGCATACAAGCTATGAACAATGAATGTACATTAAATACACATGTAGAGATATTTGCTTAGCATTTCTATAAAATACATTCAAATGACTAAAAATATGGACAAGAACTTTTTGATTAAGAGTTAACACTAGGAAATAATTAACAAAAACAAAAGTGAATTGCCTATTCAAAAAGAATGTAAAGACAAGTAATACTGAATAAAGAATGGACTTTCTTTTATTATTTCTTTAGGTCACCAAGAAGGAAACACAAGTAGAACTTGAGATTTTTTTTTTTAAAGGTGGTCAGCAAAATACAAGGGTAAAATATATTATTGTGAGAACTAAAGAATAAATGTTAATAGAGACGAAGTAGAGAAAATGTTTTTTTTCTCTATGTTCTATGCCTTAAGTACTTTTAAAGTTCAACCTTTTATTTAAAGCTGTAACAATGCATTTATGGCATGAAATAAGACAAATCACTCTTAATTCACAATATGCATTTCTTTCGATATATGAAATTATGCCTGTCCTTGGAGGTTGCAAAGTTTAACTAGTTTATATTTTATTTAGTACTTACGATCCTGACAGCAGGCTGCCTTAGGCCTCATTTCCACTTAATTCAGAAAAACAACATTCCTTATTCATGTACTGTCTGATCAAAGGCTTACATTTAGCACAACACACATTAAAAAAAGCACATTTTGAGTAGATTTCTTACAGCTAAATGAGAAACTGAGCCCAACTAATGGAAAATGTATTAGTCTAGGTCATACTGGTTTTGCAGTTTGTGCACAAACTTGCCTTGCCAAATTTACAGCATTCAAAATAGAAAAGAAAAAAGGTATGCTATGATATGGATACATAATGGCATAAATGCAGGCATAACAATCACTGAATAGAAAAAAATAAGAGGTGAGGCTTCTTACTTTTCTTGACTGGTTCACATTTGCATTATTTACATTATTTGCATGCTGATTAAAAGCACTTTGGGCATAAAAGATTCCAGGCATTCACATAATTACGTTAGTGCTGATGGATCTTTGGGCCCAGCAGTCACAAGAATGTGCAGACAGAGTGAAATGCCAGTTACTTTGCCTTGAGTATTATGGGTAGATTGCTTGTATTTAGACAAGTCTGCGTGTACCATCAGTCACCACCTGTCAAGGTATGTAACAGAGTTCTACTTTAACCACCGGAGTAGAATAAGGTCAAGTCAATCACATTCTATTTCTAGGATGTTTTAAATATCTGATACACCTCATATAGCCACTGACAAAACAAAGAAGTTGTCTGTACAGTTACATAAATTAGTATCTCTGAAATTATAATATAATATTTTCTTGAAATTTGGTGTGGCAGTCTACCTGACCTTTGATATCTTCTCAAGAGTTTTGCAATCAAGGTGCTCCAGCTCCTAGCAGTGCTTATGGTATAGGTGAGGCAGAATACAATTTAAATATTTCACAGCTAAGCACCAAATTCTGGCTGGGCTTTTATTCATTTTGCTGTGCTGAAACTAATAAGCAGATGCAATTTGATCTAGTCAAAGACACAACTGCATGGAAGTGAATAGGTTATTTTAAGGACTTGTGAAGTGACAATGTTTCTGGACTAGAATTAATGTCATGGAGCTCAAGACAAGCACCATCCCAGCTTATGGTATTCTGGTGCCAGCTTTATTTTATTTGTATTTCAAGTTTGTTATGCTTGATAAACTGAGTGTGACCAGAAACACTTCATTTGTTTTACTTCAGCTGCTGCAAAGGAGACAGGCAAAATAGCGTTCAGTACTGTATTGAATGAGTTTTCTTTGCTTAATTTCTTACTTCTGTTAAATTTCTATTTGGCTAAAAAGATAGGAAAATGGCAAAATTTGTAAAGTTTCAGTTTCACATGAGTAACATGAATATAATTTAAAAAACAATTCTTGCAACCATCTACACCTTAGATTTCATTGATGATAAAACCAATAATTTTCTCCATTTTAGAACGTTTCCAACTTTCTGCTTAATAAATAAATATCTTTGCTGACACTCTGCTGTCCACTCAAGAACAAGCATCATTTCCTTAGATATAAGTGTAAAATCTCACTTAAATATATAATTTTCAACTAGAGGTTTTTACTCTGGGAATTTCTCTTACTTAATCATTATCAAAGAGATCTAGCACAACTTAAGCAACTTAATTTCCAGTATCTTTCAAGTGAAAAATCTGAAGGAGAAACAGCTTGGAGATAAATTATCATTTGGTTCTTAGGGCTGACCTTACAGGCCTTTCAAAACAGATTTGTCTCCACATCCCTGATCGTAGGAGCTGGAACAATGTGTCCTCTTCTTTAGTCTAAAGAATGAATCCCTATATCCAGATCCATTTCATCCTTGAAGTAGTTTGCATGCTCATTGATTCTTTGACAGCCTTTCACTGGTTCTGACTGAGATTCCTGCTTTTTCCAATATTCAGTATATGTTACAGTATCAATTCTGTTAGTTCAGAAAGTCCATTTCACTCTTGCACATTATTAACTATCCCTTTCTTTCACTTTGTCCTAAAAACTATGTAAGACAACAAAAATCCTAATATCAACAAAGCTGGATTTTTTCCTCTGTGAAACAGAAGATTCTTTAAACGCCAGCATAAGGTCTTATTATGGAGAAAAAGAAGAGGCTTTCTGAGCAACTGTGATGGAGTTGATCTCCAATTTTTGAAATAACATTTATCTACAGAAGTAGTCTCCAAATCAGCATTTCTGGCATTGCTTCTGGACAAGCCTTTTTTTTTTTTTTCACGTTTCGGTCCTTGCTTGTAATAATTACGACCGTGGATTGTGAACCGCTGCTTCAACTTCCCTTGCCCACAGCACGCATGGCTCAGCAGCCACGCAGAGCCAAGGAGCCCATCCCAGCCAGGCTGCAGTCAGTGCCTGAGTACTGCAACCCCAACACTACGAGCATCGAGTGACTCATTGTCCCTCGAAAAGCCCCCCCCCCCCCCCCCCCCCCCCATTATATGCCATGCATCTTATTGGATATATGATTTTTCTAGCTGCGTGAACCCCAGGTTGTGCTCCCTCAGGTATTTTCTCCAGTCTTGAATCAAGTTTTCAGATTTACTTCTCCTTCCTACGTTTTTTTATTCTGTTGTTTTCACATGCTAATTGAAAACAGAATTAACTTTCTGGTTTGCTTTCTCAGTGAGGTAAATGGAATTCATCACCTCCAGCACAAATTAATACAATACAGCTAGAAAAAACATTTATATATATACTTGGAAAACTTGTAACACACTTCACGTCACTAGTCGGTATATTAATAATTCACAGATTCAATTACTCAGTGACAGAGTCACCATACCAATTGAAAAAAATTAATTGGTTATTTCTTAGTGTGAGGGAAGATAGTCCCTACATTCAGCATCCAAAATAGTGTAGTAGGTAGAAATAGGAATAGGAGGTTTTAGGGAAAACAGGAGGGAAGGCAAAGGAGGTTGTTTTCTTTCATGGTTCTGGGTTCCTGGCATTAAAGCTAAACAAAGTTTAAGCAGTAGATGAACATACCGATTTTACCTGCAGAGTAGCAATTTGATTTGACCCTCACCCACAGAAAAAACAAAATTCTTAAAGATGAGACATTTCCTAAAATAACTGTTACAAAGCAAACAAATTAACAGTCAATTTCGCAAATGAGTGTATCTTTGCTAAGAGGGGGGTCTACAAAAGGTCTGCTGACCCTTGGCAGAAGCTGAAGGGAGCCACAGCAGGGCAGGAGACCTCAAACAGACATTACTTTCCTTAAAACTCTGCTGAAAAAAAAACCCACCACACAAAACAGCTTGGATCTAAGCACCTACACTTCAGTCTTCACCCAAGGAGCAAGGAAAGTTTGTGTTCCCCTTCAACGGAGAGAGCAAGTTGATACATCAGTCACTGGAAAACAGGCAGTCAGTTTGGAGCAGAGTTGCTAAATCCATTAAGTACTTTATGAATGGGCTCAGTGTCTTATGATTTTATATGAAATTTGATTTGCGCTTGCATAGTGAAAACATGTAAGATTAAAATGTAAAACATTTAAACATTAGATGTAAGGAGATGAGAAAAAAGGTTAGAACCTCTTCGAAGTCCAAAAAGTAACTTGGGTTATTATCTAATTTGATTTTTAAGAGAGAGATAAGACTTAGCACAGGTACAGGAAAAAGATAAGATGCTGACACATTTACATCTCAGTAATGATAAGCCTACGTGCTATCAAACTGCAGATATGGTAATTATTTATTACCACACAACACTGAGTGATTAAGCAAGCAAACTTGCATTTACCCCAAGGCAATCTTTCACCTGTTTGGAAAGACTTGTATTTCAATTTTTAAATTTTTTTTTATTTTTTAACCAAACAAATATACATAGCCTTTGCTTAATTCTGATAAAGGTTTGATTCTAACCACCTTGCCACAGGAAAGGAAAAGGTCATTCTAACCCCAACAGCAGAAAAATTTTAGCTAACTGGTTGAAATTCCTAATGGGACAGAAAAGAGTGCTCACTTGTACATGTAAAAAAAAAAAAAAAAAAAAAAAAAAAATTTCTGCCCCTCACAGCAGAAACAGTTTTTGCATGCTTGAACGGAATGCTTGATGCTTGATGCTTGATGCTTGATGCTTG
>NW_008824791.1:6894121-6957041 GCF_000699105.1 Pygoscelis adeliae
TTAAAAAAAAAAAAAAAACCAAAAAAACAATTTCTGCCCCTCACAGCAGAAACAGTTTTTGCATGCTTGAACGGAACTCCTTGTTAGTTCTTCTGATACAGTTTGCCAAGGGAAATGTACAGATAACATTGGCTTTGATGATTAAACTCCACAAGACAACATTACAGTTAGATTTATTTTTTTTTAAATTACATATGATAATTCAGCATATTTTACTTTTCCAGTAGTGAGTTCTTCAGTGAAAATTCAGTATTTGTGTATTAGGAAATTCCCTTTCACATTTAAATTCAGTTCTTTCTAAACTTTATTAACTTTGAGACTAGCATAAAAGCTTTGAATCAAACATTCAGTAATTGGATCTGAAAAAGCATTAGTTAAATAGTGAAATCTCTATTAATATGAAAGGAGCAATTTCACTTTTAGGAAAGGAATATATAACACAAGTATTCTGTATTAATATCCTAAAATATGTATAAAAATGATTCAAATTATAATGAATTTTTTAAAGCTAGAAGTATGCAGTCATGGGTGGCATGGAACCTTACAGGGGTTTTGCTTTTAACGTGTTGTTAGTGAACTGCTTTCGAATATCCTAAAAGCAACTGTTTTAAGAAAACAGGGTTCATTGTGAATTGGTGATTGATTCTATAAGCTGCTGGAATAAATAGAAAACACTTGCAAATGAAAAAAAATATTCTTGAATAAATATTTTAAAAAATGGAAAAGTTAGATGTGGCAACAAAACCAAATGCAAATAAAAGCAACGCTTGCACCATTGCCAAGATTATTCAAAATTATTCAGACTTTGTTTTCTAAAAGGTGATTTCGGTAGTGGTGATAAATTCAACTGAAACGTGATGTATGCAAACTAGAATTTAATGAACTGGATTACCTGCAAATTGGACTACATCTTATTTGTTATTTCCTTGCATGCAAAAGCAAAGATAACGTTTTAAAAGGCATGGACAACATTACAATTTATTACTGCAGCACAATCATGACCTGCTGTATAAAGCAATTATGCAGCCGCAATAAATGCCTGCATAATTATCCTTTCTAGTTTAGGTTCCTTCATAACTCTACTCCACAATCTTAGCTTCACCAACCCCAACTTCTCTAGTCTATATGCCTGAGACAATAATCTTCAAAGGGTTTGGTTAGGTTTAAAATGATACCTGCGGAGGGCTGCAGAGAGGCCGACATAGCTATTCAGAGGTGTGAACTGATCCTATTTGTCAAAACAGGTGCTAATGAAAAAGCAAAATTATAACAATTTAAAAGTCAGTGTTAATTGTTTCACTGCTGAACATTACAGTGCAAAAAAAGGCACTAGTGATTCTATTGTTATTAAATGCAGCAGCAAGGAGTGACATGGTGGATAGAGAGAGCAATATGATACTTCCCTCAAAGGCTGCTGGAGGTGGGAATGAGCTATGAATAATTTCTCATCTAGGATTTAGAGTAATATATGTCTTATTCCAAGACAGATGCGAGAGGAACAGACATGAATTTATGGAACCGCCTCTTAGCTGTGGCATGATAAGACCAAAGGAATCAATGAAACAAAGTCCTGGAAGAAAAAATGACCTCCTCTTAATTCTTATTTACCATACGCTGCTTATAAAATTATGCCTGTACTGAACCCCGAGGGTTAGAGCCCAGCCAACGTCCAAACAGGGTGCAAATGAAACAACAATGTGCTGGGCTCACCCTGGTTCTCCACCAAGTTAAATTCTGTTGCATTTCATTATTTCAAGCCTAGGAGTATTTAACACATCTTGTTCGCCCTTTGCTTTTTCTCCTGCTGTTTGCTCACCTCTGGGAGCAGTCGTCTCTGACGCAGCACAGCTCTCTCCTCCTTAACCTGGAGGAAAGGTGGGCCAGGCCTTGTTCCCCTTGCCCCCACACAGGGCAGCATCCAGGAGGTGGCAAACACAAACTTATTCTTGGCTGGAGACTATCAAAGGAAATTTCCAGCCCTCCCCCGGTAAATCAGTGCCTGAGCAGCCTGTGGATAACATGAGCTTAATTCGTAGAACTTAGTTTCTTTCTAAAATGTAGCCTTTGGTTTCTGTCAGCGTGTTAACAGTTATTTTGAAATACCGCTATTATACTTCAAGTTCTCAACTACTCCAGAATAAAACTCACCACCAGGTGTTATTAACATTCAAATATCCCACTCGTTTAAATAAGGCGCTGTTTTCTTCCTTGTAATACAGTGAGCACAACATTACATAATTGCACAAAATTTGTTTCAGATAGTTAAAACTGATTACATTTTTTTGTTTGAGAAAGCAGTTTGTGCAGAAGCTTCATCCTATAAGCAATATTCTTAGCTGGGATTACTCAGTCTCTTTCAAACAATGTGTGGTAAATTGCTAATTATAGTCAATTAAACCATACTATATGAATCGGGTTTATGATATGCACTTCTTTCAAACATAAGAAATGACTAGTAAATACTATAAACCAACAAAACCTATAAAGATTTTGTAGAAGTAACAACATAGCTTGCACACAATGGATAAGTCATAGAGATTCCTTAAAAACAAAACCATTCTGGCACCTGTGTAACTGCAGTACAAGTCTTTACATTACATTACAGCAATGCTTAAAGCAGTACACTTTATTACCAACTTCAGCTAAAGCACTTTTTAAAATATTTTCTTCTGTTCCCTTTTTGAGGGTTAATTTTACCTCATGTTAAAAAGAAAAAAAAAAAAAAAGATAAGATTTCCACATATATAAAACTCAAAAAATCCAACCCACAACTACAATGTCCCTGCCTCTTTGCAAGGCAAAGATGGTGTCTTTTCTAGCAATAAGATAGGTAATCCGTATTCCCTTCTAGAGATGCTAGCCTTGCTCTTCCTATGTTCCCTTTTATCTGGCACGTTAGCTGCAACATCATCCTGTTTTTACCACCAGTTCTCCAGACAATTAACCACTAACGTTTGGCTCACTTCTTTGTGAATTAAACACAAAATTAGACGGTTTAACATGTCTTGTGCAACTCTGTACTTCATCACGGCTGGGAGTTTTCTGCAGAGCATCTGAGCAGTGTATCTTACTAGTTTTAGCCTCACCCATCAGAGTGAAAACTTTAAAGAAAGTCTCCAGAAGATTTTACCACTGTAAATGGAAACAGGAGAATGGGCTAATCAACCAAGTTCAGTAAATAACTGATAGAACAAAAAAGAGCAACAATAATTAATCAAACAAATGTCCATGTTAATTGATTGTGCCAAGTGCCTTTTCATTAATAACAGGTCATACTTCTACAGTGTGTCAATGAGTATATGCAATATACAGCCTTCAAGAAAGAGCAATCGCTGCTTCTAAGAAGCAGATAGCTCTAATGATCGCTTGTTTGCTTAAACATTTTGATAAAACACCCCACCACTGAAACAGGAATAATGCCACTTCATTTCACTGGCGCTCTCTTATCTGCTCTGGCTAACTTTAAGCTGCACTGAGACCTCAGGGCAGGAACAGTCTGTGGTGCTCGCTGGAGCATGCTCCATGGTCATTGCCATCCACAAGGCTGGCTGATTCTCACGAAAACCACGGCATGCAAAAGTGGGAGAAGAAAGTGGAGGACTGAAGTGTGCCTAGGTCTCAGCCCAACTTGGAGTGAGGGCACACACTTAAATCCAGAGTCAGGCAAGTGTTTCTGAGTGCCAGAGCAGAGCCTAGCTGTAGTTGCCTGGAGTTGAGTGGTGTGAATGTACTTACTCCTTTTCTCACTGAGCTTTTGAAAGGATTAGATAGTTAATATTTTAAAACCTTTAAAAGATTAAAAAGTTGCAAAAGATTTGCAAAGTGACCTTGCAAGTTTCAGTTGTTTCCAAACCTCACTTAATGAACTCGATTTGTTAATATTTACAGGTGTGATAAAGATATACTTCAGTCTTCAGAAATTAAGATGCACATTACATTTGTCCACTCAAATATTGTAAATCTATAATACTACTACATACATAAAGAATACTTAAACAGAACTTCATTTTCTGATCAAAATCTAATTTCATAACCAGCTTTTTATTTGCTTATGCTGGTACTATAGTGGAATATACTGACCATAGACCGAGTAGCCCCACAGTTGAAGTCAAATGGAAAAAAATTATATGCAGGTTTGCATTTATTTAATCACAAATAAAAGCCAGTGTATTTTACTGCAGTCTGGAACTGTACAATGTTACCTTAATCATCAACAGAAGGCAAAAATCTATTTAACAAATGTTTCAAAAAAGCACTCAAAATGTAGATTTCAATGTGCTGACTAAAGCTGGAGCAAACCGCTAAGCAAATAAAACAACTGAACCTTTGTTATTGATAGAGAGCACTCAGACAGACCCAGGTTTCAGTAGCATACTAAACAGATTACTGGAACCGCAACCAACAAAACTCACAACTGGTGTCGATTTAATTTTCAGAATTTTATAGAAGACGGAAACTTCTATTATTTTTCAAAGAGGTGTAGGTCATATATGAGTTATCACAAAGACTTTTTCCCCAGCATTTTCTTCTCCGGTTCTGTTAGCTATTTCACAGAAATGTATGTGTAACAAAAAGTCCTTACAATTACATCCCCACACCCCAAAAAGCCTTGATGGATGCTACGTGTATAGATCCCATCAGAGGTGACGGACAGACTTTCAGCTCCTTCTCATTTAAGCAACAGAGCTACAATAGGAGATGCTCTCTTTTGAGGCTGCGTTTCATACATAACATTGCTACATCAACTGCTTTAACATAAAATAATGGTTACTGTTCAGCTAGATCAATTTTCCAATATAATTCACCTTTTCACAAACAATTAATGCAGCAAATGTTGCCCGGGCTATCACTGCCTCTTCAAACATGCCCACTGAATGCACAGCTTCAAAATCAATGCAAATGCTTTTCCAACAACGTGAGCTGCTTGGCTACGTCCAGAACAAGTAGTGTGGGCCAACTGGAGGGAGATATGTAAGAATAAACAGCTGGCGAAGAAGATCTGCTGTCCATGTTGCACACATTTCCACAACAAATCTTGGCTCTCTTCAGCTGATAAAGCTGGAAACCACCCTGAGCACTACTAGAGAAACGATGCTTTAATTTACAGATTCTTGTTGCTGCAACTCTGTTTAAACTTCAACTGGTTAGAAAGATTCTTCCGAACTGACAGAAAAAAAAAATTAATGTGATAGATTCTTAACATAAATAGGTTGATTTACTCTAGTGGATAAAAAAGGGTTACAAATAAGGAGGATCCAGAATCCTCAAAATAAGTGATACTGTTGTGGAGTTCTGTCAGAGAAAACAGCCAGTCTGGAAAACACCCTTTAACAAAACTAAAAGAACAGTGAGAAGCGCCACTTCCATCAGGCAAATCATGTTGTCAACATGTACGTGTAAGCAATTACGACAAAACACATCCAGAGGACAAAAGATTCATTTTGCCACCTTGTCAGCAGCAAAACAGACAGAAGATCATATTTTTGTATATTTACAAAAAGACTGAAAGACCACAACTTTAATGACTCAGGTTTGTTGTATGCCAGAACTGTCTTTAGACCTCTCCACTAGAAAAAAATTTTTTTTTTTTTTTTAAAGTGAGGATGGAGAAAGCCCTACAAACCAGATG
Source organism: Pygoscelis adeliae (assembly GCF_000699105.1). Taxonomy (NCBI): domain Eukaryota; kingdom Metazoa; phylum Chordata; class Aves; order Sphenisciformes; family Spheniscidae; genus Pygoscelis; species Pygoscelis adeliae. The sequence goes on from NW_008824791.1 coordinate 6,899,751, forward strand.
TAAACTTCATGCCTTGCTTGTAGCTTTACGCTCTAACTGTAATTCATTCTTCCTAAAAAGGAAGGCATTGCATTTTTTTAAGTTAGTATACCTTTTTGTTTTTTACTTTTCAGACAAACATCGGGCATTAATATACAGCTACTCCAGCTGAAAACAAAGCAGAATTTTATTTAAATCAAAATCAAGGTCTCAAATGGAAGAAATTATTAGTTAAATTAAACTATGAATGCAGTTATAATAATTTATGCTCTTATAGAATACTTGAGCCTCCAACACATTAGGTTATTTTTCCAAAGTCTAAATACAAATTTTAGACAGATGCAGTAAACAGGAAGAAAGTTACCTCTTTACACTAACACCGTTCGAATGGGGGAAGATATTGTTTTAAATACAATTTAAAAGACTTGTATTTTTGTACACTGCATACTGAAATTTCCAAAAGCAGTTCATTAGTTTTGAAGTGATCAGAATAAAGTTTTAAGAAAAACAATCTACTTCTTTAAGAATTTACTAGTAAGTATATCACGTAAGCATGACTCAGTCAGCATTTATTATTGTTATAGAAAGTGTTTATATTTCACTTACAGAAATATCAAATTTTTGAGATCTGAAGGTGTTTATTTGCTGCTGAATGTGCACTAAATTGTTTTCACTCCCAGAGGTACTCAGTACTATTGTATTTTCCATTATTTATTTGTGATTTGATTCATTATTTAAGATTCTGCTAGATATTTGCTGTTGGTACTTCACGAATAATAATTTAGTAACATGCCTCTGTTCAGTATTAGCTTAAATGATCGTGTTTAATAGCTGCAACATTCGAGTCATGTGGCCTTTAGAACATCATGTTAGATCCAAAGAAATTAGGAAGAAGGAAAAAAAACCATAAACAACTAATCTGTCATTTTATGGCTGTACCCCACTGCAGCATTTACTAGGTGCCTGCCCTAACAAAAATTTCCAGCTTCGCTGCCGAGAGCCTAACCCACAGCCCCAGGGGCTCAGGGGTTGCTCCAGTTGCTGTCGTCCTCCTTTGGCGCCCTCTTACATGGCTTATGCACACTTGGTTTGTTGTTGATTATCACTCCTACTTTCAGCTTTTTTTTTTTCTCTACACAATTGCTTCCAAGTTTCTTTAAGTATGTTATCCATCTTCCAAATTCTCCTCACGAGATCTAATTGGGCTGCATTTCTTGAAGCTGAAGCTCACTGTGGTACTTCTGCCAGGGTTTCTAATCTCTCTGTAGGCCTTGTATAATTTTTTTTTAACTTTCGAGTATTTCTATCCCCTCACAATTTAGTATCGCATGCTAATTGTATTAGCATGTTGTTAACACTCTCTCCCAGATCATTAATAAAGATGTTAAAAATGACTGGTTCTAGCAGTGATCCCTGTGGTACCCTCAAGACAACCTTTGTTTGTAGTCTTTCAGCCAGCTTTTAATCCACATGACAGTGCTCTTATCCAAGCCAATTTGAATTAATTTTGCAAGTAAGGCTTAGCAAGGCAACAGCCAACCTTTTGCAAAAATCCAAAATTACTAAATTACTACACTGATTCCTCCCCCATTCCCCACCCCCTCCCCCAAATTCTGTAGGTTTTTGAATTAATTACAATAGTAAGCTTTATTTGCCAAATTCATTGGCAACTATATCCTATGTATTTGTTGTATCATATCCTTTAGATATTGTATACAATTTTTTATACTACGTCTGCTTTCTTTGTATTTTAGATTTCCTTCATAGCTTGTGGTATTTCAAAAGTAATAGGCAATGCTGTAGTAAAGGCTGCCTTTATAAGCATTGATCAGATGACTAACAAATGGTAAGGAATATAGCCTTATGCTCTATGCAGAAAGTAAAAACAGGTTTATCTTTAAATGAATCTGTATGTCCACTGGTAGGATTTCAGTGTATGTTCTAAGTTGTAGGATGCTATAAGTTTTATGGAAATGTGGTTAAGACCAAATCAATCTATTTCCAACATAAATGAAATCCAACCTTCGCCACAGAAATCCTAAAGGTAAATATCAAAAGTCATAATCTATATCAATTGTTGAGTGAATAGTAAATAAGGAATAAATACCTGCATCTTCCTGTGTGAACTGTATGCATACTTAAAGGCATTTTCAAGTTACTCCATTTCTTGCTTTTTATCAATAATTATTTTACAGGATTTTAACTTACTTATTGCCTAATGATAAGTGCTTTTTCTCAATTTTCCTTGTTAGAGAGTCCTACTTAAAATTGATTTCAGTATCCCAGGCAACTGATCTTTCATATTTCATAACAGGCCTAGGATTCTGTGTGTGTGTCTTAACCCATAGCTGTAAAATGAATGTCTCAAGATTTTAGTTTACTTCACCTTACTGTCATGTTTATAAAATACTCCTCTTCATCTAAAAAATAGCAAAGATAACACAGTGTCACAATTTATCAACTTCTTCAATAATGTAAGAATAAGAATTTTAATATTCTCATGTGCACTAGACTCCTTATTTCTAAAATACTTCCAAAATAAATTCCTAAATTTTGATGTCCGTGTATTATCATGATGCAAAATCACTCTAAATTTTGATGAATGCAAATAGATGGCATTCAGTAGGCCCAAACTCTTTCATTTTAATTTTATAAAGGGTTCTAAGAACAGCTACAAGAACCAGGTCTAAAATAATTTCACAATGGTGGACTATATAGTTGTAATAACACTCACCTTAATAAAGTGAAGGGCAAATGTTATCTCAATACCCTTAAGAATCTCCCTGCAAGAATTGTAACGGAATGACGGACATGAAATACATCTCCTCCTTTTTAATAAAAGCAACATGTTTTCCTCCTCTAAGAGGAAGTAGCCAGTGGGTTTTTTCGCTGCTGCATAGTACTGTGGAAGTTAGAGGGATACGAGTAGTCATAATACGGAAATGTTTAGTTCTTTGCTACTGGAGTCAACACACATTATGGAGAAGTAACTAAACCCTTCTTCATGAAGCGCTTCCTTTCAGTCATCAGCACACTCAGTAGCCCGCTCTGAAGAAATTATACTTTGTCTTGGGAAGTTTGTCTTGGAGCATTCTTAAACAGGGATGCCACTTACTACAGATATCCTTTCTTTTAATCTCTGCTAAGGTTCTTCTCAATTACTACCTGCTTAAGACTCCCATTCTTATAAGTTTTCTGTTAAAAAAAAGGGAAAAAAAATGGTTTTATAACCATAAGCTGCTTATCTGTGAGCTTCTGCTGGACAAAGAGCACCACTGTATTGCTGGCAAACATCTGATCTGCAGATTGCTTCCTGTATTTCTGGGTAAAGCGGATGAAGAGAAACCGTTTAAATTATTGCAAAAATGTACGGTTCAAATACATTTGCAATTGTAATTTTTTTGTTCTTGTAATTAGCAATTTTACTTAGTGCTTTTATACCAACTAGTAGTTATATCCATTCACATTTGTATTTACATTTTCCATTATGTATCCCTATCTAGAATATTTTTATTCCAGTGCTCTATGGGAATCCGATTTTATTCTTTCTTCCCTGCTCCCTCTACTCCCTCTTCCTCCCGTAGTGGTTTCCGATAGCCTATTCCAAGCCTACATTGCTGGATAGTGCCAAGTGCTATTCAGTCCTCGTGATCTTGTGCAAATAGAGGCTGGTTAAATGGATAGATAAAATCCAGAAGGAATAGATGAAATCAGCAGCAGGAGGCTAGCGGCATGATGCCAAGGGAACGGCAATCCTCCTGGTCTTGTTCTTTACAGACCTGCTGGGCCTGATGGCTGTGCCACACCTGAAAGAAGGAACTTGTGTGGGCTGAGAGGTGAGAAGAACAGGATACCCTGGATCTTGGAGATTCTTCTTCTCCATGACTACAGCCACATACATCTTTCCCACTCGCTGAAATGAAGGAAACAAGTAGCCACCCCTTTTTTGTTCTCCAGCATTTGATTCTGATGAATCAGAAACTCATACGCAGACCCATCCTTCCCTCTAACAAAATTAAGTCGTTCAAAGCCCTTGCTTTCGGAAGTTCCTTTTGCTCTTCCTTTCTCGGGTTATTCTGTGTCAAAAGCATATTCCTGTACACACTTAAAAGCAAGTATTACATGATAGAATGTATTATCTGTCGCTCACACTCAATAAGCATTTTTACATAGGTTTCATATTCAAATGTCAGGGATTTTTGTCGAGCAATTTATGTAGGTACAAGCTCCTTAAAGTGTCCTTTGGGGACACCTGTCTTCCCAATTTCATCATTTCAAGTGAATATAATACTAGTGTCCCCAGGTAAAAGTCATGATGCAATTCTATCAGACAGTTGCTGTACTTTGCGCAGTGTGGGTGTGAGAGCTAATTTTGTCCTTAGATTCAGAGGCTTCATTAACAGTCTTAACACATTCACTGCAGCTTTCTAAATCCTTTCAGGCTTTAACACTTAAGCTACTGCAAAAAAAAAAAAAAAAAGTAATAAAAGTTCATATGCAGATAATGTTGCTTCTCTAACCCAAATAAAACAGATCTTTTAGATAATGCTAAATGCCACGTTACAGCAGTGTCATTCTAGTGAAATGAAATTTATGATAAATTAATTTTGGCTAAAAAAGGCTGTAAAACACTATTTTGAACAATTTATCCTGATATAAAACCTGTGAAACTCAGAACTGAGATGCATAAAGAGTGGAAATTAGGCACCAATTATATGCAGGCATATGAACGTCATTGTAACTCATATTATACCACTTTGCTGTTATGAGTTATTATTCATCACGTGACAATATATTGATCATAACATTCAGTAATTAAAATATGAGAAAAAAACCCTTTTTCTTCCCTCAAAGATGGACATTTTTTTCCAGCTTTAAAATGTTTCATACAGTGGGGTAAGTTTTAGCTATTTTCAAAAAAAAACCACCAAAACCAGAAACCAAAAAACCCATAAATCAAAAAGAACCCACAATCTGAAACCCTCAATATTTTCCAGTATATGTAACTTATAGGATGAGGGAAAAAGATAAGTTAGTCCTTTATGTGGATCATGCAAAGCTTCCGTACACAAGAATACTTTCATCAATTGATACATGTTGCATAGAAAAGTATGTTTATTTATTATATTTTTTTCTTAAAAGCTGTCCGTGGCAACAAATTATAATACAGATAACCAAACCCCTCTATGCTGTTTGGAAGCTATGAGAATTAAAATTCTGTATGTCAATTATACAGGAGCCAGCTACATTTCAAATTAATGTGAGAAGTTACAGCTATCCTTACAACTTCTGTAAAAAAGGGAAGCTTTACTGTTATCTTGGTATTACTTGCCGATTCATTTCTATTCCTTTTTATGCTCACTAAGCCTAACCCAAAGTCTGCTTCTTTTTGATTTTGACGTTATGATGGAAATAATGTAAGAAATTTTAAATTATGGATGAACTTCATCCCAGGTAGACTTGGGTCCACAACATTACTTCCAACAGTTGCAAAATACTTTGAATACAACTTTCTTTTCAGCAGCACTGAGGGATGGTTGGAGTAAGAATAATTTGTGGAAATTTTGCTTTCCATAGACAAGCATTAATCTAGAGGGGTATCTCCCAACAGTGACTCCTGTTGTTTTCAGACTGATTCAGGAGGCCTTTCATAGAACAAAGGGACCCAAACGGGCTGAAGAACTGAGGCCATTAACTGGACTACATTACACATGAAAAACTAATAAATTATGCATTTTCATATTTACATTACATATTTAAAATTTTCTAGAAGCTCCCACATTACTCCTTGGAAGTGTCATGATCCAAAAGCAATTCAACGTGGAAGCTAATTTGTTTCAGAACCTAAAGGCCCTTGCTTACAGTGAGTCATGTCCACTCATATGCTTAATTTGCCAATACATTGAGAAAGGACAAAATTGTCCCCTTCTGCAAACTACAAATATTCGGGGGGGGGGAAATTAGAAGATAACATGAAGCAACAAAAACAAGGCACAAAGATTGGCAAGTTCAGATTCTTTTTTGATAAATAAGCAGAAATATGCAGAGAGGAGAGAAGAGAGACAAAGGAAACTGAGACTAATTTTTCGTGATCTTAAGAACTAAACCTGTCTGGAGTGAAACTTGCAGAGGAGAAAGGAAAATGCTTAATTTTCCTGCAGTCTTAAGGATTTCTGAATCACTAAGTTTTCATTATCTATTGTCCTTTAAGTTGAAGGAAGATCTATGCTGACCTCTGTCCTGCAAAGTTGGAAAAATACTTCCCTACTCCCTGACAACCAGGTATCTGGAAGGACAATCTGTTATATGTGACCTGACAGTTCTGGGGATGTACCTGTAGTTCATGTGCAGGGTTTTTATTTCACTCATGGCAGATTGCAACTCAGGAAACAGGTTCTCATATTCTCTCAATCAGCTAAAATGGTCCACATGTTGTTTTTGCTTGCATCTCAGATTTTCTTTTGTCTTATTTTCTTCTCTTCCTCACTAGACAACTGATAGAGAGGTAGGTTAAGGCCTGACTGAATTTGCTTTGGATGAAGGTTATTAATTCCATATAACATGAATTTCATTTGAGAAACTAATCTTTGCTTAAATAGATTAATATTTTTAAATGTATATAATACAAAACATATTGCTTGAATGGATCTTACACACCTTTTCCCACATTCGCCAAAATTAAATATATTGCCAAAACAACAATAATTTGGGCGATAAATTTTGAAAATGTATAAAAAAATTATGTGGTCTGTGTTTTGGTTTTCAAAAATTGTTAGGTTTTCAGTCTCTCAAAATATAGTATCTACTACTGAACAAACATTTTTTAAAAAGGAGCTTCCCTTTCTGGGGTTCATTACTGTCCTCTAGCTAGGGTAAACATGAATATGAATGTAACAATGCTTTTTGTGACTATTTTCTCACTTGTATTTATGGAAAAGAAGAATTTAAGAAAAGTTGATAGTTCTCATGCTATCATAACAGAGAATGCGAACAACAGATACACTACTACTGCTGGAAAAGCTGCCTGTAAGGAATGTAATCCTCTGCTTTATATTACTGAATGACAATATTTTAAGTTTTTTTCAAGTTTAGAGAAACATTTCTAATGCTTCTTCTCATGACACATTCTACAAACATTTGAAAACTTTCCCTCTCTCAGTTGGTCTCTGAAAAAGGGAAGGTTAAGGTAACAGTAACAAGAAAAGCAAACTATGACTAGTCTATTTCGAGACGGTCTTCTTGCTCTAAAACACTGTCGGCAAAAGAATTATTATCTCAAGGCTATGAGCTACACTGTGTTTAGGTAACTTCTTTTACAAAGAGCTTAGTAAAACATGACAAATGAATGGCCAAGTGACAGGTTAGCAATGGGAGCTTCTGGTTCTCCACAAAGCAGTGAAAGATGGTGGCCTATCAGTAGATGCAGTACAGTGGTGAGTAAACTAATCTGGTTTACTCCAGCTTGCAGAGAAAGACTAGGGAAAAAGTAAATTCACAATACAGGCTTAAGCCTTGTTGTACGATATCAACAGAATTTCGTTACTGAAAAGACATTCATTTGTAGTCCCAATGTGTTTGAAAGCAGAAACACTGTCTAAATAAGGGGATTCAGAGGTATTTTTCTCCATAAAGGACAGCTTTAGTCAGACATGGTGGATCAAGGAGTCAGAGTACAGGAATGCAGAAGTCCACAGATGTTGATATGAACTTGATTAACAGCCTTTGTGATCTCTCTCATTGGGAAATTGCAAGTCTAACTCAGCAATAATATTGAAATCTTAATGCGAAGATACATGAAAAAAATTGCAGGGCTTACAGTGATTTATCAAAAACCAGCATGATAAGGAGAAAAGACACTGGTATAGGCACTCTTCAAACTGAAACTGGAGGGAAGAAATCTATGAAAGGCAAAAGTGAAGATGAGGCAGATGGGGAAAAAGAACATTTGGGGAGTATCAACCTTTTGGGGGAGAATCACAGAACTAAGTAGCATGGAGAGTGAATTGTTACTTAACAGACACAGCCATATGTATTTTAAACACACTTGCAGAGCCTAAGACAAAACTAAGGCCTGTTTAAGAGAGGAAAAATGACGAAAAATAATCACAATATAATCTTCTAAAGAAAAATGTTCAGTGAGGTGGTCCCAGTGTGAGACTGGCTCACACTTCTGATCTCAATTTTAATAATGTTGCCTCTGTTTACCAGTACGTTTGACAGGAAAAGGCTGCTGTCCCTTAAGAATTGCAGAGTAAACGCACGTTTGATTCCACAAAACTCACACTGACGTGGCATCGGTAAAGGTGGGTCGATGCAGTCATCTGGATGTCTTGGCACAGACTTCACCCACCTGCCAGCTGGTGTAAGACTTCCCAGTCTTCTTGATGTGGACATCCTTTATAAGCAGCTTCAATCAGGTTGGGCAAGTTTCTATCCTTTCTCTTCCTCTTCTGGCAGAAGATAAAGCATGTTTGCCAGCTCTTCTCAGAAGTGTTGATTCTTTGCCAAAGGTTTAGCAATATTGAGGGCAAAAGCAATATTGCTTTCTGTTAGTTGCGCTGAAAAGCCTTCTTCACTTTAAAGCTTTTCTAGCATGAGGGCAATGAGAATGGTTGCATTCTCATTGAACTCTCCAGATAAAAAGTGCAAAACGCTCTGAAATGAAAAGCGCTATGTAACCATAAAATATTACAGGATGAAATTCCACTTCAGTGGATCACTACATATGAAGACAGATGTTTTATTGGGTCGTCTTTCAGAAGACTTATTTAGCTCCCTCAGTGTTTACAGTAACTAGTGTCAAGCACTTCCACAAAAAATTAAAAAAAAAAAAAATTAAAAAATCAGTCAACACACATGGTAACTAAACAGAACAATCTATAAAGATTTATCTTCTAGCTACGTCAGTACATCAGGAGAACAAGAAAAGAGCAGAAAATGTCTTACAAAGGAATCATGATATTCAGGATAATCAAATCAAATTAAAATGACAGAAAGGTAAAATAATGATGGTTCAACCAATATGGTTAAGATTTTTAAAGAGATACATCTATACTGAGTATAAAGAAAAATGACAGGAAAACTGACATCCAAGAGTGAGACTTTCCAAGAATATGTAAAGATTTCATAGAAAATTGAAACCGAGCAAATAATACAGATATGAGACTGCCAGAAGTTTATCTGTAAAACAGGAAAAAGAAGCTCAACACCCTTAAGTGATCTAATATTGAAAAACAGATCGGAAATGCTAGCATTAAATGAAAAGTGTGGCTGATCAGTAAAGCAATACACAACTAGCTTCGGGATCAGCTTTGCAGGCAGCAGCTCAGGTGGGGAAACTCAATTCCTAGATCTCCCATGTCCTCCTTTTAAAGGTGAGAGGATGCGTCACTGGCTATAGGGTCAATTGACCAAAAAACACTCTCCTGTTCACTAGATACAGACCTGATAGAAATGTACTTCATTGTATCAGGGTAAGTGGTAAAGAGTGGGACTCTCCACCATTAAATTAAAAAGTCATCCTTATATTAGTATTGAGGCAACACAGCAGACCATCGCTACCCTTTACTTCAAATCTTAGCCCTCCCCCCAAACTAATAAAGAGCACAATTAAACTATGTCAAAGTAGAGATGAACATATATTCAAGAAGTTAGATAAAATTAACCATTTTGGTGCAACTATGTTAATAGTTCTTCAGAGGAAGATGAACAGGCTTAAGAACTGAACTGAACGTGACAAGAGAATGAAAATAAACATCAAGTAATATCAAGAGGGATTACTACTACCTGAAAATCCTCAGTTTTCTATTGTGATTAAAATTTGAGAAAAAAGAAGAGGCAATTCAATTGGATTCGTACAGCTCTGTAGCTATGCAAGAATGATATATGTGGGAAAATAGCATTTAAAAAGTAAATTAAAGATGACAAGAACAAAAAAAAGTCAATTTATCCTTCAAACACTAAACAGCTCCTGTTAGTGAAATGATTTCTAAACTCCAGTCACATTCATTGCAAAGTTAAGTTATCATCTGACATCTGATTATCATTATATGCAATTTCTTTAACCATTGTGACTCTATCAGCACATGACAGTGACTCTTTCACATTCCCAGACTGACGTAAATTAGTCTTTGAATTGGTATTCACTCCCTATATGCTTATCAAAAAAACCAACAACTTTGCATGATCATATACAACTTCAATTTCTCTGTGGCTACCCTTCACAGTGCCAAATATTCAGATAAAATGAAAACTTGTTTATGGTAGTGACCAACTAAAGATGACTTAAAAGGAAGCCATAAAAATGTCATAGTGAAGCTGGCAGCACAGTATATTGTGGTTATCTGGAGATAATATCAGATAGTGAACAGTTCTTATTGTGAGGAATAAAAATAACACTTGCCATATTCTCTCAGGGATGAAGAGAGTCTGGTATTCAAACATAGCCTACATTTGTCCTTAATCACATTGGAGTCTTTTCACCCTTCTGTGCTTAGTTTTCAGTATTTGTAAAGTTGTGTAATCCCCCTCCAGCACAGAATGTGAATTTTTAAAATAAATAAGTATCTGTAAAACCTCTAGAAATTGTTTAATGTAAGTACGCATGCTACAGTATTTTAGCAAGCAGTAGTTTTAAAAAATATTACTAGAAATCCAACGAGCTAGTCGTGCTCCAGAACCAAGAACTCAGAACCTACAGTATTAATCTCAGTTCCCAATATTTCACTAATCAAAATATTGTACTTATAAAATTAATCATTTCAAACTACAGAAACAAGCTAGAAAAATGTAAGGAATGAAGGCTGATACAATGAGAATGGATGGTAACATAAACCGAAAAATGAATGGTCTCAGACCCTGGTAAATACAACTGCTGTAATCCTGAGGCTGTGTGTGACCACTCATTCACCACTACTAACTGGCTGTGCATTACAAACATTACTACTGTCAGCAATCATCCCACAGCAGAGAAGAGGTCTTAACTCTGAAACCACTTTTTGCCACTTAAAAACAGTGTTTTTGCCAAATCTCTTATAACAGATATTCAAGTTGCATGCTGGTAAGGATTTTCTTTAAAGACAGTTCTAGCAGTGCTTACAAAAAGAGCCAACTCCTTAAATAGTCTTTATAAACAAAACTGAATAATTTATACCAGAGAAAGAGCAAAGGGGTGTGTGGTTTATGCCTTAGCTTCACAGTCTGATAACTTTCTTAGTATCTTGGCTTGATCTGATTATTCATATTTTTTTGCACAATGATAAAAAGCTTTCCAAAGTGTTATACATGACAAAAAAATCTGCAACTGTTCAGCCGTGCCCAAGGAGACCTGCTAGCTACAGTTTTCAGACGAGCACAACAATCAAGCTAGCATTTGGTACATCATGTTAAGGAGGTTCCATTCACCTCCTTAGACACATGTGGGCCTTCCCCCCGGCACCCACTGAGATGCCAGCTAAAGCAGAAAGAACTCCACAGGATGGACCAAGAAGTCACCCCATCCAGAACATCTAATGCTGAACGTATGAAGGAACATCAGAAAGCTTACACACTTTCTTCTATGACGACTACAAAGTTGTACCATCTCTGTTAGACAAGAATACCATAGATCTTTCTGCAGGTTATGTACTCATGAGAAGCCATTTTCAGATCTTTAAAGGTGAAAATATATGCTCTAAAACATACATTCAGAACTCAACTTGAAAGTCGGTCTATGAAAATGAGTAATTGCTAGACACATAAGATCAATGTAGGAGCATTAAGTGCATAAATAAGGACCCTAACAAATATTATGTATAAATACTCGACTTCAAAACTGCTGAAGCAGCTACTGCACAAAATACGGAATAAAAGTACCATCTATCAGTATAACTTTACTGCAGTAACTTCTTGATGCTAATGTCTTTTTACATTAATCAGGAGCTCACTAAAGACATATTCATTGCAGTAGCAGTATTAGTTACATAGAAGGATATTCTTTTCAATCTAATCTTATCTGGGAGTGTAAGTGTATGGAATGCAGGTGAATTGTCTCTTCAATGGAGAAACAAATGAATTGGAGCACCTCTCCAAACCTCCTCTGGTTTTCTGTGACATATGCTTTTCCACCCAAGGCTTGTCCTAGTTAGAACTTTTTATCTCTATATCCTCATGACACAACTAAAATCAATCATCAGGCTCTCTGTGGCCATGAACAGAGAGATGAATCTGCCACAGCTTGAATTGCTGTTACAATATACTTAGAGTAAATTCTCTACTCAGGGATGACAGAAATCCTGCCAATTATACAAAATTACTTTGACCTCGTAAGTGTCATCAGATTATTATTGGAATCATTGACACCCTGGATTTCAATATTTGAGATTTAGAAAGTTTAAGCATGCATCCCGCATCTAGAACACCTTGGTATACAGCTTCGGCTCTTAATAAATCCAAGGTGTTTCAAAAAGTAAAGATCATACTGCAAACTGCGTGAACTTGGTATAGGATACTTGACTTCTAACCGTTAGCATTTTTATCATCCATAGCGTACCACTAAACTGTTACCACTGTCAGGATGGGTTTTGCTTCTGGCTAGCATTTCTCTCTCAAAATATGGCATTTTCAAATTCTGAACATCATCTTTGTGTTACTATTAAACCATTTTGCAATAGCAATATTTCTGAACAAAGCACTCTTATCACAGGGTAACCGACATTGGTGAGGGTTAGATGACCTTGGTGGTGCTGCAACATTTGTAATTCTCCAGCACAATCAATTATCTCACGATAACGTCTTTTGTCGGAGAATATTGTAATGCAATGAGGACTTGATTTTTTTTCTGTGAAAGAAAAGACCTGTTTGGACTGGTATACAGAAATGTTCATACATGGGTCACTGACTAACAAGGGAATTGTAAATTACTTAGTAAAAAAAAATAATAGTAGACATTTATATAGCACTGTACCTCACACGTAATGACCTCTAGGCTCATTACAGTAAGCATTATTTGTCAAAAAGAAACTCCCGTGACCGTCATATCTTCCAATAGACTTTATTTTAAAATGGTACATGAAGAAAATCATAAGTTTCAAAACTTATACATCAGTTAAGAGGTAGCCTAGCATATTACAGCTGCTATATTAACCACTCTGTAAATAGAAGATAATGAGGAAAAAAGATACAAAATTAAGCATCATAAAATAAATTTAAAATTTGGACCAGCAATTTTTTGTTTCAAGTTTCACAAATTATTAGCAGAGAGGAAAGAGTTGTATGCATACACATGCACAAAGATATGTATTACCTCATGTTTTCAAGCTTATCCTCAGAGTCACACACACAGTCACAGCAATGAAACAACAAAAAACAAGCAATGAAACAAAAATCACAGCAGTGAAACAACAGCCCCCCAGAAATCTGGGGTGTCCTGACAAATACAACAGACAATGGAAGTTGAAATGCTAGACATCTAAAGAAGGCTGCAGCTACTAGTGTGCAAACATTTTTATGTGTTAAACTATGTTATTCCATAGAATTTGGAAAAAAACTAGAAGTATAAGTAAGCGAGTTCTTACATGGACTACATGAAGCATTCCTGCAAGTGTAAGCTATTTGCCTTGCTTTTACTGACAGGAGTGCCTACAAGCTTAAATTCCCTAAGAATTTTGGCAACCATCTGACCACGGAGAAGTTTAGAATCGTAGACTAATTAAGTTGGAAGGGACTGTCAGAAGTCACCTGGTCCAAACTGTGCTCCCAGCAGGGGTGACTGTAGTCATATTGGGAAGTTAAAAGGGCTGCATTTTGAACTAAACCAAAGTGCAGTGTTCACTCCTATGAACAGCCATTTCTAGCCATCAGAGTATCAAGCACTGACATTAAAAATGGAATTTAAAAGAAGAAAGTTTTCAACATAACCTAACATTTGATAACGTTCAATCTAAAAATCTTCAGAGCAGTAAAATATATTATCTCACAAGTAAGGCATGAAACCAACCAACACTAAGACATCCCAGTAAACATGTCACAATAAACTTTACTGGAAGAGGGTGATAAACAAAAAATTATTGATGGCTGTACTGTGTAAACTAGAATTTGAGGCAAAACCAGCTTCATTTATCTATACAACCTCAGATTTCTTTGCAACAGTATTTTAGATTTAACGGTATGCTACTTTTTAAAAAATCTATTTAAAATTTGTATTTATTTTCACAGAAGTTATCAAAACCCACTACATATCTGAACAATAATCTATACTCATATTAAGTGTATTGGTTCACAGTTTATCTCTGCATCAAGACACACTAAAATTAGGCATAAAAATTCATCAATATCAGGATGAAGACTTAAGACATTCTAACATCTTATTTCTGATCCTATTTCAAGGAGTAAATGCTAAATTTCTTTAAGAATAAGGTGGTGCCAGGTAAGTAAAGTCAACCACCCAATTTAATGTGTGAAAGCTTTAAAACACAGGTATTCGGACATATGGCTTGAAGTTTAGTATCTTGCTAATACTAACATCTGAAATAATAGAAGATTTTGCCTTTCCAAAAACAAAAGCAAAACAAAAACAAACAAAAAAAAGGAAAGATATATGCATAACCCCAATATCTGCTTTGAAATCTGATCATCCAGAAATCCAGAGAAGACTGCATGACTAATAATTAAATATTGATTTGAGTAATATGAATTATTACCTTCAATTTAACATGAAAGAGAAAACATTTTTCAGACTGTTGAGTGTTGCTACAGTTAAAAGACGGTAACATCTGAGAATAATAATGACTAATGAACAATGTATCTGCTGGATATTTCATGTTTAAGTGACACCACTTTTGGAGAGCTAGTTCCTAAATCTTTAACATATCTTATATCACTGAAGATGATCTAGGGCCTTACACATAAGATGCTATAGTCAACAGCATAAATGAACAAATTACATAAGGAATAGTTCCAGGATCATCTTCACATGTTCTGAAGACACATTTTATTTGAGGTTAAAAAAAAATACTTTCTTCTATAGCGTGCCAGCTATTTGGGCAGTAGGAAACAATACGTATCTGTATGCGTGTATACATTCAGACGCATGTCTATGCACATGCAGAAAATAACTTTATAAACAGTGCAAACAGCAAATGATTCAAAATAATTTTGAGACTGTTTTAATGTATTTTTTCTTTCCTTCTTTCTTCAAACATTGTATGAAGAAACCTAATAAAACCCTGTAGCTTAGATCTATTTTCTTGCTGTAAATCAATTTGAAATCTTTCACACTGTAATAAAAAAAAGACAAGGGATTGCCATAAAGTTCTTATGTGAGATTTCATTCTAAGTAAAAGTCAAACATATAGGTTTATCAAATTAAAAGGAAAACCTTGGACAAGAAGTCAATGGATTCCAGAAGTCTGGCTTTTCTCCTAAGCATGCTGCCTAACAGCACAGACATGCTACGTCTCCTGAAGTCCAATGTAACTGCAGAAACTCGGTAAGAAGGACAGGTATTCTCTCTCATCTCTCCAACCCTACACCATTTAGACCCTTGTAATCAAACTATTTGTGTAAAAGAAAAAATAAGTAGCAGCCAATTCCTAAACCATAGCATGGGTAAAATAGCAAGCAACTAAAACTCAAAGATACTTCAAAATACTACTGGGCTGTTCAGCAGTTCTTCTGCCCTAGTGGCAACTGAACAAGGGATACCTACCTCCTCACTCCCTCCAGAGACCATGAAACGGTGGGTGACTGGAACCAGAGGCTAGATTACTTCAATCGACCCAGCAAAATCTGTTTATTTAATTAAAACTATAACTTTGTTTAATTTCTACCATAATATGAGAGACAGATTTAACAAGAAGTGCTTCTAGTTGCTTGATTGAATGTTATGTCAGGAAATAAAACCATCCAAGTTAAAAACTTCTTAGTCTTAATCTTAGATCCTACTTATTCCACAATATTTTTTTTTTCCAGAATCATCAAAATATATATGAATAAAGGGGGGCAAAAAGAAGTCCTCCATTGTCACAATGGAGACAGAGACCTGATGACATTCAAACTTACTTGACTAAGTCAATTTTCCCTCATTATAAAATGAAAACCAAAAAGAATTTAACTAAATGATTGACTTAGTCGTACATTCAGGGAAGGTGGAATCCACTCTGTTTAAAGACTTGTAATTCGGGGAACTAACAACAAGCTTTTTCTTGAACTCTCAAAATATACCGAATTTCAACATTATCTAAAGTTAGTTTCTTGACTATAAATATTGCAAAACCCTCTTTCTTGGTCTGTCACAAGCATTTGCTTGTGTAGTTAAGCAAAAAAAATCCTGCTCCTCTTTCTTCCCCACTATCTGCTCTGATCAAGGTCTGGATTCTTATTTTTTGTTCCTTGGTGTTATGACATTTATTTTAAAGCACTTGATTTCCAGTTTCCCAAAACCTGACAAACTATTTCTTTCCTTATAATTTATAACAAAATTAATGCTCTGGGTAGAAAGGGTGCCACTCATATCCTCCAAATATGGAGTTAAGTACAACATCAAAAACCTGCACTAAACATTATCAATGTATTCTTATCTATGTTAGGAGCTTTCACACACATGCAAGCACCCTACTGCTAAAGCAACTCACTCATCCCTGTGTTTATATTTGGAATGATTTTATTCTCCTAGCACAAGGGGAAAACTAACACACAAAAATTAAGCAAGTTTTAAAAATAAAAACCAAAAGAGTTTGATGCTTTTGTAAAATCTGGCCCTCAGTAATTTACCTAACATCATAACAAGTTGTGTGTCAGGAGAAAGATGTCTCCCTGTTTCATCTGAAATATCTACTAATACATTGGTAATTGAACAATTATTTCCAGCTTCTGAAACTTGCATTTGCTCACGCATACTTATAGATTCATCATATACTATTGTCTTAGAGAAGATGAACGTCTGTGGTATTTCGTACTCCTGCCATCTTTCACTCAAGAATCTCAAAGAGCACTACAATGAGTAAGACTCACCTTCTTATCCTAAACCAGCAGCACGATAAACACTGCAGATGTTAATACCGCATGTAATATCTAAATTATGCAGTTTTAAATCACCACATAGGATTTTACCTATATGACTCATGGCACTTAATAGCAGTCACGTACTTAAAAACACAGTACACTATGCTGAACAATGGTAAGCAAGTTTATAACAGATCAACAAACAACCAGCATACATTTAAATACTATGGACTTTTTTGGCTCCATCTGCAAGGGAACAAAATTGACACTGATCAAAGATTTCTCAAATAATCTATAAATGATATAGTAAAAAGTAGCATCAAATTCAAATAGAGAAAAACATACATTTCATTCTAGGAACATAACAAGAATCAAAATGCATCTGTCATGCAAGCAGCAAAATGCGTTTCACTTGGGTTTCCTCCAACCCAAGTGAAATACGTAGAAATACAAACTATGTAGCAAATCAGCTGGTCAGAAACAAGAAAAAGATTGGGAAAACCTGTTAAAGACTCAAAAATGAATTCCTAATACAGAAACACAACTTAAAAAAAAAAAAAATCTTAAGTATCAGAGTAAAGAGCTTACACAATAGTAAAACAAATAATTTTTAATTTTCAAGACAAAAATAAAATAGAGGGCAAACATTTAGGCAAAGACAGATGCCCCCTTTTAATACGCTTAGAGGTAACGATTCATTTGGCACATATTTAGACAAATTATATTGCGTATTACTTTTTATTGGTCCATAGTATGTTTATAACATGCCACTTTATAATCAGAAGAGTGCTTCTTCTTTAGTGACCAAAATTTCTGCAAATACAATTCAATTAGAAATGGGCTGCAATAAATTTGGTTTACCTTTAAACTTACTTTTTATATCATTAATATACAGTTACTGCATCTCAACACAAAGTCAGTCATGCATCAGCCTGGCTCCGAACCTATGTGAAAAGGTGTTCCTTTTTAATGCAGAGATGAATGAGAGCTTGGTCATTTGAACTGTAGAAATCAAAGGATGATGATACCACTATCTTCTTTGATCGCCCCTGTAGAAGATTAACATGCCTAAGCTCTCTTGTTGGGTGAGCTATTCAGGCTTGGAACAGACTTCTGAATATATTATTTTAAGTAAAACAATTTAAAGAAATCTTGCTTATTCCCTTCTCAAAATGCTATTATTGAATGAATCTTGTATTCCACCATCCAAATCATGCAATCCACTTCTGAATCTCTCCCTAGCTTCCCGTTACCTCTTCTTAATCCATGAAACGGAGTTTTTCATTGTCACCTATGTTCTGCACATGGACTGTACCACACTGGCATCTCGAATAACTTTCTTTCCATGCTTTTCTTATTTCCCAAACGTTCAATTTTCTTTACCTATTTTGCCTTAAGAGCATTGTTCTATGTTTCTACAAGTATCTCTATTCTCATTCATCAACTCATTTCTCCTTTCCCACTTGCCCCCTAGGGTCAATCTCAGATCTCTTAAAATAGATCTCTTAGAGAAATATTTCCTCTTGTCATTATTACCTCTATCATGCACCTCTTTTGTTTTGCTTATAAGCTGTTTGTGACGGGATGGAGCAAATTCTACCATTACTTCAAGTATCTTTCAAAACCACAGCGCTAATATACTTTTAAAAGGCATTTATTGGTTCTATGTAAATGTGCATTAATAAAAATAAGATGTTGCTCTGGAAGTAAGAATGAAATATAATACTGATGTGAACGACTTAGGTTAGATGCATCAATAACTTAATAACATTGACAACCTCTAACTGTTTATACTTCTTCAGTGAACACTATAATGCAGAAAAGTATTTGAATGCATTATGTTTTCATCCTAAATAGTACAAAGTAAAAACAAATACCTTCCTTGACTTACCATGAATTTAAGTAAACATGCAAACTGTGCTAAAATTGTTTTATTTGTTCAATTGCAGTATAGGACAGAAATAACAAGTTCCTCTGCCATGGGATTAAAAATTAATAAAAGCCCATATTATGAGACTATTTCATGACAAAAGCACACCAATAAAATGTCCTGTTTCTGTGTCTCAGTAAAAAAAAAAAAAAAAAAAGTGGGAAGGGAAAAGAAGGAAGACAAAGAAAGAAAAGATCTGGGAGAAGGAATAAACATGAAGAAAATTTAAGTTACTGATTCCAAATTAATACACAGTTACACTAAGGTTTATCCAAGGGATCTGAAGGAGTTAAACACCAAACTCTCTTCAGAGTTAAATGTTGGTTTAGAAAACCTTAATGTTTTAGCACTATGTATTGATCCTTTTATTTACAATTATGTAATTATTTTGCTAAATATTAAAGTTAATACTTTAAACTTCTGTAATGAGAAAAATGCACGAAATATATCTAATAATAGCAGACAGACAGACATGAATCCATTTCTTAAACATAGAAGGATTAAAAACTTTTGCTGAGTTAGCAGTAACCTGTGGGATCCAAAATTGTGGAGAAAAGACAAATCAAAAAGGATAAACATTATGATAGATATAACTTATATTTACAATGGTGTTTTTTTTTTCTTTTCTAGAGTATGTTCTGATTTCTAAGAGTTGGCACAAGTTTTGATCTAAGGAGCACTTACAGCTAGCTATTTAAATATTTGTGGTATTCAGAGTACTAAAAAGGAAAATACAAGTGAATAATGAATTAATATATCTATTTTGTTGATGCTCTTAAAATGTTCATATGAATTTTGTTAGGTAAAATTCTGGAAGCAAGGAATGGGGACACAACTGCATGGTTAGAACTTAACCATCTTGTACGAACAGGGAGGACTGTCACCATTAGGATCAAACCTAATCCAAAAGTGTGGAAAAGAGGAGGACTGTTCTCAGCAGAAATGATCCCAGCCTTTATCTTCCGAGAGGCTAGCTAGTATATACCAGCCGGTGTATACCTCAACACAGTCATTCACGTTGGTTTATACTGGAGGGGAGGAAATTCCTTACTCCTCTTTCCACTGTCTTCTCTCCAAAGAAGAAGAGAAGGATTTGATAGCAGAACGATACATCAGACACCTGAGGAGTCTCTTCTGGCTGTCCTTGCCAGAACTCCAAGGTAGCTATATTTAAATATCAATTTGAAGCTGGTAGGCTTCTGTTATCAATTCTTTAACTATCACCAAGCAAGATAACGAGGGTGAGGGAAAAAACAATAAACTATCCTCTAATAAAAACAGAACCAATAAATCTTCTTTCAGAACTAAAACTCAGAGCAAGAGCCCCTCCACCCAAAAAATAATATATATACCCACAAAATACAGGGGTTCATCTTTTGATTGTTGACTCTTACGTAAATACAAAAGGAAATAATTGCACAACTATATACAGCATAAGGTGCAATTAAGGATTTATTGGCATTTAATTGTCATTAATTGTGCCACTTTCTGTCATAAATCACCAACTACACACAATATGTTGTGCTTAAGAGGTTTACATAAAACACATGTGTGTTTGCATATATACACATGTATACATATGCACATGTTCACAAAAAATAACTATTTCCCCCCCCTTATTATTCTTAATTAAAACTTAAATCAAAACCACTATTAAAAGGTAATTTCCAATTTTATTTAAAGAAATGTGGAAGATATTCTTCCAATTGGGTATTTTGATGAAGGAATTATTATTTTCATAACTAGATAGTTATATTGCCCCCCTTTCACTGTTTATTTTTTGAAAAGGAAAGACAGTCCTTGCTGCAGACTATGAAACTGACATTTCCTGGAAACCAAAACCCTCTCTTGATCCTCAGGGCAGCTAGAGCTTGGGAAACCGCAGAAGTTTCCTCAGATGATGACTCCATAATGCCTCAGCAGTGTTCTGTAATGCTGGATTGTCCTTGACCTCTTCCAGAGACTGCTGAAAGCAGTGTCAATTACTGCCAGTTTTGTTGGTTTATTCTGCAGTGTAGACACCTGTAGACCATGAAATGGAACAAGATTGCAATTGCTTTCACACAGGTCACCATACAGCCATCAGCTGGTAACAACTGTCATTCATTACCTACTGAAAATGTAATCAGGTTGCCAGCACAGAGATGAAAGTCACTGTTTTCCCTCCTTCTGAATCTGAAGTATCTATTCCTTTCATTGAAAGGAGTCAGTCCTTTCCTTCTTCAGAAGTTTATATTGTTACCCACATCCATTAAAAAAGGCCATAAAATACGTGTCTATACTACACTAAACAAGTAGAAACAAAAAGCAATTTGTCTACGACAACGGATGTTCTCTACCCACTTGTTCCTCAATAGCAAGTGAAAAGAGTATGTACACGTGCTGGGCAGGAGAAAATGGGGGGAAGAGAAGGGAGAGAGTGATTTTTGTAGTGTTCTGGCAGCTTAACCAATTTGGATGCTGGCAGAGTAATGACAGGAAAAAGCTCTAAGTCAGATGTCCCACACAATTGCATCCTGCTATCAGCATCTTTCTAGTTATTTAAAGAGGGCTATATCTCAGCCATCTCTGCCGATACGAGGTCCAGAAATACATGATAAGTAGAGCAGCAAATTTTTAGGTAATCAGTCTTTATGTAAACTAATAAAAAAAGAACACTTAAAGTCCTATGAAGAGAGTATTCTGCTAGTCTAATCTCTGAGTAACAAGTATGTGGACCATGCCGACATGACATTCCCCAGAAAAAGAAGTTCAATGCACACCAAGACACAGTGGCAAGGAGCACTTGTGCTACTTTTGACTTGCACAAGTCACAAGACCTGACAACATACTCCACTGAAAATCAGAGAGTTGAACTTCAGTAATTTCCTTTTACCATCTTCTCATCATTTGTCAGGAAATCATTATACCTGCTGTTTATGGCTAAGAGGCAGATAGCTCTCTCCAAACCCTAAGCTCACATAAACAGCTTTCTTTTGATCTACTGCCCCAGGAGAGTCCGACAGATAAGGACAGAGACAGATCCCTTCAGCCTGCTAAAACGTTGTTTCCGATGCCATCTCCCTAGCTTCCTTAGCAGGAGTGAAACATTCAGGTTAAGGATTGTATAGTCTAATAAAGATAATAGTAGTCTAATAAGAGTCTAATAAAAGAAGATAGTCTAGTAGAAGAAGATAGTCTAATAAAAAAAAAAAAATCTCACAGTTAAAAAACATCAAAACAAGCCAAGTGACCACAAAGAAAAAAGCAAAGGAGATGTTGGTTAGTGGAGGTCATCTGCTAAGGCAACAAATGTATTTTTCACCCAATTTGTGCCTTATAAACAGATAAAGTTCACAAATCTCGAAGAATGAAATGATTGTCAGAGGGACCTTCCCTCAAACCAAGGAAGAGGAGATGTTTTAGCAGTGAGAAACACTCTTGGTATCAAGTTGTTAACCCTCTTAACAATAGATTTTAATGATAGATTTTGTAACTGCTAATAGACCTTTGCTAACGTCTAAAAAAAAAAAACCAACACCTAAGGAACTCAGTACTCCCCTCCTCCACACAAAACCAGGCACAATGGAGAATTTGATAAGTCTGTCTTCCTTTTTCTGTATTTCAAAACTTTTTTTTTTTTTTTTTTTTTTTTACACCAATATAAAGCATATTTCATTTAGTTTCCCAATTCAGGTTTACTTTAAGAGCATGATACTTGTTCTGGTCATTACAAATAACAGACACATTGTATTCAGACTCTACCACAACACATTACGTCTGCCAATGAAAGTCATTAAACTGATGAAAAAGCTAACATTGCTACAAGAAAAAAGTTAGTCTTACTTCTTCCTCCTACCTCCCCCTCCCCCCCCCAATCAGGTAATTAAGTAATTTACAAGAAATCAAGAAGGGAGAAATCTTTTGGAAAGGAGGTTCAGTATTTGTTATGAAGAGCTGTTCACATTTAAATATTTGGAACTAATTAATTTTTATGATTTTGCATAACCTTTATCATTTTACTTCTTCACAATATGAAACTCATTTCATTACATGGATGCCTTATCTGAACAATGCTACAGGGTTGCAATTTTGTGATTGCCCTTGAAAATAAGATGCACTTGTTATTTAACAAATCTAGTAGCACAATATCACAAAATGGATTAACGTACTGTTTTCATTTCACTTGTGTTCAGTTATTTAATAAAAGCTTTTAATTCTAATATTCTCCAGATTTACCTAGTGTTTAAAATTAACAAAAGAAAATATGGAGTAGGAATGGAGAAGTAAATAGCTGTTTCTTTCTTACTGTTAGCAACTAAAGTAATTCCTGAATGGCTATTAAAAATGGCAAGTCACCTCAGTTGTTGCTTGCACACTGAAAAATTCCATTAAGTTGATTCTTTGTATTTCTAGTTGATCAACATCAGGTCAAGTATCTCCTCCAACATTATTTTTCTATTATGCTTTACCCTTCAGTGTATCTCAGTACTTCAACAATAGTAACTGATAACACTGATGGAAAGTTTATGAAACATTTCAGGGAAGCTATTCAATAAAAACACCTGAAATATGAACCATCTAGTATTGCTTACTATATTTAATGAGCAACTAATACCTTTTCCACAAATTAGGCTTAGGTAAAGATGAACCTTATGAATCTCCTGCAGAGTAGCCTTTACTGTAGAAGGGACAACTTACTGAAACAAAACAAACAAACAAACAAACAAAACCACCAAAAGCCCAGAAACGTAAGAAGGTATTTAAAAAAACCAAAACAAAAAAAACCAAAAAAACAACAGAAAGACAGTGGATACTCCTGGCTAATATACTAGTTACCATTACTATATTGCCACTTGTTTAGCATTCATATCACATCTTCAACTAATGTTTTGTTTCATAGCCATGATTCACTACAATGCTATAAAGGCTTCTGCTTCTCAGCGCTTGTTTTACACTTTCAGTAATTTCTTCTCAAGTAGATGTTAGATACAGTAACTAATTATATTTAAGCTACTAATTTCTTTAATTCCACACACATCCACAAACATATATATACAGATACGCTAGCATACAACAAAATACTAATTAATGGAACTATATAGTGAATAAATTTTTTTATACATAATGGTTATATCTATGCAATGATTTAAGAGATCTGAAAAATTTAAACAAACGTGTAAGGACATACACAAATTCTATTCACACAAAAGAAATGTCATAGTAAGTTGTTTATACTTATTGTATAAAGTTGTTTAGTGTGAATTACAACCAGTCAGGTTAGCCACTGTGATAAAAAGCATGTATTACCTTGCACTAAATTCCAGTGTAGCTCCTGAGAACATATCATCTGTGTATTCAGTATGATCTTAACTATCACTGTAATAATTCTATTTTCTTTCAACCTCTACAAATATGGAAAGAAACAGCTGTTTGGTTTTTTTTTTTTAATTCTGGCTCCATTTAGATATAGAGAACAACCTTTAACTATTGTCTTCAGTTCTGAGACAATGAAAAGAATGTTGGGAAACAGTTTTTCTACCATAATATAATACAACCAGTTCTGTAAAAATCAGAGATTTTAATGGAAAATGCCTTCCTTCTGACATTTGCATTTACAGGCTATATTGTAAATACTGCTTGTTTGCTTTAGCCTGAATCTTATCAGAAACATTATAATTTTCAATTAAAATTAAGAGAAAGAACCCTAGAAGTCAAAACATGAAAACATGAAAACAAATGTTGCAAAGCTGAAGAACAAATATTGACAGTTATACAGAAAAGAACAGTATACAAATGAGACAGAGCCCAAATCTTTCTGACTTAAAGCCACGATTAAAGCCAACTGTACCTAAAATTATGCAAATGGATACTCGCTATTTCATCTTTAGATTGGCAACAATAGTTTGAAGCATGTTATCAAAATCAGATTGATCCAAATAACAAAGTTTTCCCATTAAGTAGTAGGCTAAAGCAGAGAAGACAGTCATGAAACTCCTCTGACCATCCACTTCTCTATCTTACTTCTTCCAATTTCAGAGTGAAACAAACAGCATACAAATAGATCTACTAGTGAACATACTAACAAACTTAATTACAGAAAATTTTGGTATCTTCTACAATTTTTTTAAATCTTGTCACCTATAAGAGGAGAACAATGAGAGAAAAGGAAAAGAAAGACCATAAAAAACACCTGAACTGTTTACACTAACAGAAATAGTCCAGAATAAATTAGGAAATCTGAATTATTTCAATGGATATTTCACTCTCAGAGTAGTATCACTGATGAAAATTTCCCATGTGTGGATTTTTTCTTTTACAGTTTACAACCTTCTCAGTTTAAATCCAGTTTTTAGTGTAAAAATGTCTCTCTTTTCCTACTACCTGCAATCTTGTCTTCTAATCTTGCTTCTGCCCTCCACTCCTTAGTAAAAAAAAAGGTAAATGAAGTGGGGTTTTGGTTTGTTGTTGTTGTTGTTGGTTTGGGGGTTTTATTTTTGTTTGCTTTTTTTTCATAATACTGAGGTGGCTTTCTGTTCTATTTATACACCGACGTAAACGTTCATTCTTCTACAGCAAAAATGTCTGAAACTGATGAATATCTGAAACCTGTGACTCACAGAAATTTTAATTTATTCTCAGCTACAGCAGTCACCACTGCTTTTACTATCATGAACGTTTCTGACCCCCAGGCTAATAAAAACACTGTCAATTAATAGCAACTTAATATTTTGGAAATAATGGAAGCAGATGGAAAAATGCTCAACGTTTATATTATTTTTATTGCAGTTTTTGATGCAGGAACAGCAAATTCTTGTATATGTTACAACGGCAGCTGTTCTGATTACTGTCTTGTATGTCATTTGCTTTCAGTTATTGTGACTCTAAGTCAGTGATCCTACATTCTTGTACAAAGTCTTGCAAAATCCAGTCTTTTAGGACAACTCTAAACTATAAGTAATGAATACCAAAGCATCATGAAAATTGAATATAAAATTCCCAGCAGACAACCATAATGACACTCCTTTAAACTTACAGTATGTTAAAACTTCAGAAAGTTACATAATAAAATTCCTAAATGATTAATATACTAATTGTTGCAACAATAATTACAGAGGCAAGGTACTAACAGGTGTAGAATACATAAGTGTCTTCTGACTGATACAGCCAGGTGTGAAGAAAATTTAAGTGAACCCTGATATGTCCCAAAGAAAGAACAGTATGAACTACTACAACTAGTTTATCTTATTGCATTTGTCTCCCTGCAATAAGGTCAAATGAGAAATGTGGAACCGTATGTTTTATACGTGACCATTTATTCCGCTACACGCTAAATGTTTTACTTTTCATCAGAGCTACTGCCTGCAGTTTATTCCTTTGTACATCACCACTACAGTTATCACCTACAGTTAATTTCCATGTTAAATATTTTAGTGATTTCTCTGCACCAAAGGATAAGCTTCACCTAACTACATTTTCCAAAGCGGATGTCCATATTTGTTCAACTTTCTCTTTATCATGTGCAAGTTCTGATCTAAGCCTAAAGCATGAAGGCAATCAATGCTGATGAATGACTCGAAATGGTTTCTTTATTCCACTCCTCACTGAATAAAAAGTTTCCATTATCTCCCTCAACATCTTCACTCTATCAATTTGACAGGGGCATGCGGTTCTACACTCCACTGCCTTCACTCTAGAACTGTATACAGCTTTTCTATCTTTTCCTAATATAAAATAAAAATGATAAATGATAAAGTCTAGTGAAAACTTCTCGTCTTCCCTCATAAGTGTCATCTTCCTTTTCTTTTAATTGTTCTATACTTCATTAAAATGCATATTAGCATAAATATCCACTGTCAGTCAAAACATATATGCATAAAATACAAAAGCTTATTTGGACAAGCAGAAAAACAAATCATTACAGAACAATAAATGCTAATCTAGTTAAGTCAGTATGTAAGGCACCTGTGACAAAATTTATAGTATAACATCCCAGTGTTTTTTGACTGATCATTGTAACTGCAAAATATTTGTCTTAGAGAAGCATTATTTAAGATGCATTGCTCAAAGATAATTGGAACAAAATGACAAATAGAAAAACATTCATTCAACTAAACAGGATTTTATCAAGCCTCAACCAGTAAGACAACACACTGCTAATTGTAAAATCAAAGTATACCAAACATCCAGGAAAGCACTCAAACAGTATAGAAAAGGGGAGTTCCCTGCCTTCACCCCGGTGGTTCTGGCAGAACTGATCCTCCCCTGCAGCGCGGTGTTTGGTCCTTCCTGAGATGATCTCTGATTTAGCTAACACAGATCTTGTTTCTGCAGGGACCCAAGATACCAACAATGGTCTTTTTTACTCGTTTTCTCCTTGCTGTCCCATTACATTTCTGGCTTTCAGGCTTTAATGGAGACACAAAGTTCACTGTATAGTGCTGATGAGCTGTGGTATTGTCCGGTTACATGTTCTGTCAACCCTTTTAAACCTGTCACCTTTTACATGTTTGCTCATTATGAGTCCCTTGAGGACTTAAGGTTCCCGAATCAAAGTTTGTGCAAACTGAAAAATTATACTTCTTCAAATTTTTTTATTCATAATAGCTCGTAAATTTGAATTGTACATCTTGATATTAAGAAATCTTCTGCAGAAGTTCTGGGGGAGCATGGGATGTGTCTCTAACCCCCCTTCAGGTCTCACTAGGCAGCAGAAAAGGAGTGATGAAGGTGAAGTCTTCACCAAATGCTGGACTGAAAAGTAGAGCTGGGAATCTTTCCTACCACTCACCTCTCCTTCACCACCACATCCCCTATTCCAACCCACCTCCTCTCCTTTCCCCCTTCCCACGCCCACGAGTCGCCAGTCCTATGAACACAAGACAGCTTTAGTGCAACATGGCACTGTGGAAAAGACACTGCAACAACAGCCACAGGCAGGCAATGATGTGAGAGCATGGTATCCATCTCCAGCCTCTCGCTGACCCCCTCATTTTTGCAAATGAGAAGCTGCTGCTGTAATTCCTCCAGGTTGGACTGTGGAAAAAAGGAACAAGGAGTAAAAGACTAGATGCTGCCAGACAGTGGCAATTTAGGGCCAGGATTAGCACTGCAGTTATCTCAAAACTGCAGTGACAATCAAAATTATTAGGTGATAATAAAACATACTTTTAGAGTTATAATACTGCAGTGTTGTTGCTGTGTTGCCCAGTGCTTTCTTGAATGGTCAATAAAACAGACCTCTTTAGATTAAATTATCCCCCTTAAATGTGAACTAAATTTATATCCACTTCTCATTATAAAAGCTCATTATCTCATTATAAAAGCTAAAAAAATGTAGCACAAGCCTCTTCCTCTTCTCTATGTTCTATCAAGCCACTCTACAAGTACTAATTTTCAGACAGAAAATAGAGTTTAGAAACTCAATTTTTCTAGTATTCTGCAGACATTTTCTACAGAAATACAACTGAAAGCTTGCCTGGTCATGTTGAAGCGCTCAAGGAACTTAGGCTTTAGGTATCAAATGTTTTCTAATGAGTAGAAGATTACTTTGGAACTTTGATTATATAAATTGAAATACTTAATCTGCTCATCAGCCAACAGATTCTGCAAAGCAACTGCTTTCTCTCGTAGCTTCGGTTTGCTACTTTGTTTACCTTTAATACAGCCTCAGACAATGGGAAGTGAAGGCACTCATGAACAAAGTATCTCCAAAAAACACTATCCTATGGCCTCATTTTATCTATGCTGCATACTCTATCGACTTACCAGTACTGCCTAATATCCTAAGTATTCAACTCATGTTGGTTACTTAAAGCACTCACTCACACAGTAACCGGACTGAAAAACTCAGAAGAGATGAAAGAAGAAATACAAGAAAATAAGACACATAATGTCTGATTTATGGAAGAAGGTATTTATCATAATTGTATAAAGAAATAGATTAATTTTAAGTTCGTTTTTGCTGTCATCGTTGTTTTCAATAGAAGTGTTCAGTACACATATGTATGTCATATTTGTCACATCAAACACAGGACTTATTTGGTAGAGTTACTTCCTCAAAAACTAACAGGTTCTAAATTGATTTAAAAATATATATAACTGAGCTTCAAAATATAGGTTGGACTCAGAAAATAAACAAAACCAAAATTTTCTTGTATAACCAAACATGACAACGTTTTACAATAAAACTTTTTTTTCTCCATGGGAAATTATTTGTTTAACAGGGCTGGTGCTCCTAGAGGTGGCTAGCGTTTAATTATTCCATTTTGTTTTCATCTTTGGGCTTTATTTCTGGAACACCATCATTAAATACCAGGTTACGATGAAAAGTTGTTTCAGTGCCCCAGCGTGCAGATCACATTCTCTTATTGAGCTCCCTGCCCTTTCCTACCTGTCCTTCCTCCCTCCCATCTTCAAATAGGAAGTACAACTTGATCTTTTCCTTGATCTTTCTGTAAAAAGCAATCTATAATATTGACCTCAGCAGCTGCTAGCAATTAGATTTCCCAAGACGCTACCAGAGTGAAGCCAATGTTAGATCATTCAGGAATTGTAAGTATTCTGGGGACTTTTCTGCATACAACTTCTTCACCTGGTACAGGTGCAGAAATGTGTTAGCTAAGCGAGAGAATCAGTCAGTGGTGCTAGTCTCCAAGTTACCTTCCCCTACAACTCAGACTACTGCTCTCTGCGTTGCAAGCTGTCAACCCACTCTGGAGGAGCCCTTATTTCCTGCAGGCACTACCCCTCAGCCAAAATTTCCACTGCTCATAAAAGCTTTGTATGTCTCACATACCAGCCAGCTCCTATAGACACACGCTGATGGGAAGTTTTCCTTTGTCTTTTGTACTGATGAAAATGTGGACTGCTAAAAAAGACCACCGATACATGGATCTCAGAGAAACAGAGAAAGAGTAGAGAGTCCTGCATACTATCTGTGTAGAGAGATCATTTTCATTATTCAATAAAAACATTATTCTTTAGAAAGAATACTCTCAGCCACTTTATTAAGTTTTATCGGAAATTCTTACTTATATTCTAATAACCTCTTCTTTAAGAACAATTATTTACAATATAGTACATCTTAGGAGCTTAAAACTACCATCGGTAGCCAGCAGAGGTAAATACTTCTTGAGAAGTTTCTCACTTGAAAATTAATTTCCCTATATACCCAAGCTTTGCTATTCTTTAATAAATTACTCCAGAAGAATAATATTAATTTGGTTTGTTTTCCCATCCTTGCAAGGGCAAGCATCAGTCTTGGGGGCCAGACTATCATTTTTCAGACGAATCCTTTTGTTGTGTCTTTGACATTTAATAAACGATTTTATCTCCTGAATGCTGTAACAAAGCCTATTCAGGAAACAGAGTCAGCAGACCTTAGGCTGTCCT
Organism: Pygoscelis adeliae; assembly: GCF_000699105.1. NCBI lineage: Eukaryota > Metazoa > Chordata > Aves > Sphenisciformes > Spheniscidae > Pygoscelis > Pygoscelis adeliae. The sequence goes on from NW_008824791.1 coordinate 6,930,013, forward strand.
AATATCCCCTTTCTTTTGATAAGCTGAACCATAGGCCACTGAAGTATAATGACCTTGAAACTAAAGGACTCCCCAGGCATCTAGAATCTATAAATCAGAAGGATCTCGTCTTTGAAATAACTTTCTTTCAGATTATTAGGGAAAAAGTGGTTAAGTATATTTTCCACCATCAGCATACAAGTCCTTTCGTGGGTATTTGTCGTGGTTTAACCTCAGACGGCAACTAAGCACCACCCAGCCGCTCGCTCACTCCTCCCGCAGTGGGATGGGGGAGAGAATCGCTAATAAACCATGACAATCATGAAGTTATTTTAACCCCAGACGGCAACTAAGCACCACACAGCCGCTTGCTCGCTAGCTCCCCCCGTGATGGGATGGGTGAGAGAATCAGAAGGGTAGAAGTGAGAAAACTCGTGGGTTGAGGTAAAGACAGATTAATAGGTAAGGCAAAAGCTGTGCACACAAGCAAAGCAAAGCAAGGAATTCATTCACTGCTTCCCATGGGCAGGCAGGTGTTCAGCCATCCCCAGGAAAGCAGGGCTCCATCACGCGTAACAGTGACTTGGGAAGACAAATGCCATCACTCTGAATGTCCTCCCCTTCCTTCTTCTTCCCCCAGCTTTGTATACTGAGCATGACGTCACACGGTATGGAATGTCCCTGTGGCCAGTTTGGGTCAGCTGTCCTGGCTGTGCCCCCTCCCAGCTTCTTGTGCACCTCCAGTCTTCTCGGTCAGTAGAGCATGGGAAGCTGAGAAGTCTTTGACCAGTGTAAGCACTACTTAGCAACAACTAAAACATGGGTGTGTTATCAACATTATTCTCACCCTAAATCCAACACACAGCACTGTACCAGCTACTAGGAAGGAAATTAACTCTATCCCTGCCGAAACCAGGACAGTATTGCAAATAATGCAACATCTTTTAGAATAAAATAGCACCAATTCATTCAAAACCAAATGTATGCTGAAGTCACTAAGAGGTCTCTGCCACATATTTGTGTATAAAATTTTAATTACAGATGGACGTGTCAAACCGCATGTTTGTTTGTGCCTACACATTAAAGGAAGAGGTCTGCAAGCAACTGCAGCAGTCATCGTTTGCTAAGCAACCTCCCTGGGTGTAGTGCATGGAAGTGATTTACAGAAGAAAGCCAGCTGGCAATTGTATTCTCAGCTTTTTGAGAAACTGAAAAGTCCATGCATGCAGCTGACAGCAATTCTTTAATGCGATGGAGTAGAAGTACAACTGCTGAATTTTGCAATGTTAAATTACAAAAGAAAGTTTGAACTTTTTTTTTTCTTCAATCTGTTCAATACAGCATTTGCAAAACCATCCAACTTCCCTCTTTCTCCTTTATTTAAAAAAAAGAAAGAAAAAAACAGAAAACGAAAACCAAAACAAACCCAAAAAACCAAAACAAACAATACAAGAGCTGTTTTGGTAGCTGCTAGTGTAAATTTAGAACACCAAATCAGGAGTGAAAAAGAAGAGACTAAAAAAGCACCCTTCAAAAAATATGCTTCATATAATTTATTATGTGTATGTACATACTATGTACATGTGTTCAAAAGTAAAAAAAAAAAAAAAAAGGCAAAAAAACACACCTGGAGGTCTTTCTATCAGTCATGGACAGGCTAAATTTGACAATTACCTGAATTAAGAATATCAGTTTCCCTTACATTTCCAAATCTACTGGAATTGCTAAGTAAAAAGGTACCAGAAAGTTCTTTGAGGTCTTCCAGTGAGAGCTAGTAGTTATACATTCAGAACAGAATATAGGAGCATGCAAATGTATAGAAAACATTCACACAAAATTTAAGAATGAATCATGTCTTGATTATAAAAAGAATATTCAATGTCTTACAACTAGTCCACTTTTACTATAAAAACATCCCAATTAAAAAAAAAACAAAAAACAAACAAACAACCAAAACCAGCTGAAAAGTCTCTTGACATTACCAACTACTGTATGTTGCTTTAGGGAATTGTTACCAAATGTCTAATCCAGAACAGATTACTGCAGCATAAGAGAATAATCTGCTGAAAGAGTTCGCTATGGCATGGAAAGCATCAGCCTCCTTTGACTTTTTTATTTGGAGAATAAATCTTAATTTAAAAGAAAAGGAAAGCAAGAGAAAGGTATAATTTCTCTCTGGGATGCCACATGAAATGAATGCACAACATGATCATGTGTTGTCAAAGCTGGTAGAGAACATCACTTTGCAGAGCCAGAGATCTGGCACTGCTACTGTTAGCCTGCACTATTCGAGTTGGTATTACTCAAAATTCTCCATAACAATCAGAAAAAAAACCCGATAGACTGAATTATTCTGTTGAAACCATTGAGTTCAAGATGATAAAATAGTGATGGTAACAAAAACAGCATACTAGGAGAAATCCATGATCAAACTGTGCAAAAAATGCGGCCTAAGTAGTGAATCAAGGGATGAAAGAGTAGGCTGTTTTGCAACCTGTGAATTTGGCATTTTAAACTAGATGTAAACAGAAAAAATTACTCCATGCTGGCATCCATGAAAACAGAGCTAAAATTAGGAAGGAATACGACCCTTCTTGCCATTCGGTCAGCTTTTGGGATTTGAGGAACAATTGTTTTCTCTTTGACACTTCTGTCCTAGTCCACATCAAACAAACCATAGAGAGGGATACAGAGGTTTTCAAAGCACTTAAAGCTTCTATTGAATTCTGCTGCTTTCTGAAAATGATCTGGAGTTTGACACCAGCATTTTTGCCCTTTCTCAGATTTTCCTTGATTTATTCCTTTTTCTTCTATCTTTCTTTTTCATCTTTTCATTCCTTGACTACGTTTCTGAAAAGGATTTTGATTTAGCTAGTCAAGACTTTCTGTTGCAACATCGTCATGAGTCAACGAGCAAAAAGCCCCGCAAAATCGATGACTAAGGGCATAGAAAGATGAATTCTGGCACAGCTAGCTGGAATAATTGAAAACTTACTGCACCGGATGCTCATTATTGACTCTGTTTGGTCATTTCAGCATGAAGTTATTTGGATTTGCTAGGAACCATACTGTGATTTGAAGAACAACATTCAGACAACCCATTAATTCAGCTGCAAAGGTGGTAATCACTAGGTAAAGTGGCAACCATTTTAAACAACTACACTTACTACTAGAGAAATAGTCTGTACCCTAAAATGACTTGTGTGCACCCTGGCTTTTAGTAGGTAGTAAAACCTACTGTGTAGCAAACACCCTGTGCTAAGATTTTGCTACTCCAGCACAACATCTGCAAATAGGTCAGTGCATAAAAAAAAGATACACTTTCTAGTTTTACTTTTCTACTTTTTATGAATTTGTCTTATTTTACCTTCAAGGAAACGGAATTATTCATCAGAAGCAGTAGTAATAACAGTTTTTATCTTATTTTGACTAACGTTTTCCATCCGAAAGATCTTCAAGCAAGACTTTTCTTATATTAAAGAACAATCAAAACCAGAAAATGATCACTTCTACATCCAAAAGTAATAGGAGGAACTTTTCAAATTAGACTTTACTTGACTTGTCAAGTGTCCTAATATTTTTGTTGCAGCTTAAATAAATTAAAAAAAAAGTATGATGGCTGTTGCCATTGAACCAAGCAAGTTAAGATCACTTTTAACTTCTTAATTATTTAGCATTAACATGGTTAACACTTTAGCACTACCTAGTCCATGAAAGAAGTGTAATATTATACAGCTTTATTCTGTACTGTGAGTCACTTCTGCCCTCAAAGAATGAGAGAATTGCTTACTATAGGATCAAAGTCTCAATTACTTTTTCCTACTGTCCAGTGAAGCTACAAAGCAGTCAAGAAAATAAAGCTAACACATATAGAAAAGGAGAAAGGAAAATTAAAATTTGCAGTGAGAACAATGAGGAATAAATAGTAGAAAGAGAATTGTTACAAAGCCTAAAAGACGATGAAATGGAAAGAAGCAAACCATAAAACTAGAAAAGAACATGTCATAATTTGTAGAGAGAAAAGACAGCAAAAGCAGAAAATATAATTTTTCAGTCAAATATAATTTTCCCATTAAGGGTGCCTATTGATAGGTTATGGGCCCTGGATTAAGAAGCTACAGCATGTGCAAGAAAGTATAATTGTATTATATAAATTTACAATACTGCATCAAGTGCAGTAATTTCATTTTAAGGACAAGAAAAAAATAGTAAATGTCTAATGAAGAGCAATGAAATAGTCTATAACTAGCATAATTTACAAGAAGGGGTAATACTAATTCACTTAGAAAAGTACCCCCTCCAACTAATAAAATTTATAAGTATACAAAATAATAACAAACTAGATCTACATGGGGTCACTTAGCTTTTTGCATGTATCTCCCATAGAAACCTCAGACGTTCCTTATGCTGAATCCAGTTCAGTAAATGCATCCAACTGTAATGTCAGTGCTTTTAGTCAACCAGACTGAGTTCAAAACAATTTGCCTGAATATATTCACAATCAGAGGGTAACATTTTATTAATAAACCATACATAATATCATCAAAAAGGGCATTGGTTTTCATTCTGTTTAATGAACTATATTAGAGAGACCACATTCATGTCTGAAACCCATTATTACCTCCCTAAAATAGCAGTAAGTGAAACATTCCCATTCATCCAGCTTGTTTAGCAGGGAAAAAAAAAAAGGCAGTAAAAGCACCTGGCACAGTAGAAGAAAAGGAAAAAAAACCCCACACAACCCAAGCAAACCTATATCAAATAAAAACTCTGAACCTTAACCAGGTTTGTTACACATAAATAAAAAGTATAGGCCTCTCCTTTTTCTTAATATTGGATAGTGATTTTCATTTTTCTTGTTTCCTGGAAGCTATATAGACCTACACAGTAACTTACATAACAACACAAATATGTCATTGATTTGACGATAAATTAAAGCTCACCTCATTGACTACGGTTTTACAGACATGCTTACTAGACAGACTTTAACACGGTACTTAGGATAAGACGCTAACTATCTTACTGCCTGTTAGACGAGATTATGAATACGAAATCAGGGACCTGAATGACACTGACCCAACAAAATTAAGTTGCTTATAGTTTCCTACTTCTAGCTTGCAAGCCTTTAAAAAATAAATCCAATGTAGGTAACTGCAGATGTTATGGAAAAGTCTAAAATATTTTTATAGTCAAAAATATTTAAGAACTGTTCTAATGTTAAAAAACTAAGAGATATACAATACTGGACATACTGTATCTATATTATAGTAGGATATGAAGGAAGATAAAGCTCCATGTAGAATTTTACTAGAGTTGTTGAAACATGAGAGTGGAATCAATCATGAGTTTTCCAGAAAAAAAAACCCAATTCTGAGAACAAAAAGTACCATTTATCAAAGTCTAATATAATTTTTAAAAGCACTGAGAACACTACACCACATCGACATTAACAGCACATTGCTTACAATCCTCACCTTGCACTTTGAAGAACCATGTTTTGGCTCCTCTTCTGTTTGACATAGAAGCAGCACTTGAATCTCAGGTCTCCATATACACACAAGTTGCCTGCTACTACTGACTATTCTCCAGAAAGCCTCTTTGTTTCCTGTTGAAGCACTCGGCACTTTCTAAAACAGCATTTGCCTCAAAGTTTCCACACGCAGTGCAAATAAGGAAACTACTAAATTATTTACCTGATCCATCTTTCTGTGTGGCCTCACACATTTTAATTGTTTATACAAAAAAGAGGAGACTGACACAGAAATTCCTGGACAGAAATAACCAGAATAAGTCTTCTCTCATTCCTTGCAGAAGAGATTAATTAGTGCTTCCTTCCTTTTCAAAAAAAAGAACTAAATAATCCATATAAAGTAAGGCATGGGAGGCAGCTGAGAAGGAAGAAAATGGGCTTTACTAGAAGAAAGCTATAAAATAGCAGAACAGAAAGAGCCTGGGGTGAGGAATGTGGGGAGAAACAATAGCTCACTCACAAAAGTCACCATTACTGAAATGGGCACTTAACTAGCACAGTTCTGTAAGTCAGCCAATTTTGTCTCCACTGAAAAAATGTATAACCTTCATGGAAAAGAGCATCCAGGTAGCCAGAGAGGCTGTCCAAAGTGGCAACTTCATAAATTAGTAGTTTTCATTCTATCCCAATTCCTGCATAGTACACACTGGACTAGAATTTATGTGCAAGAACGACAAGCAACTTCAAGATATTCTGTGGCATCTCAATTGCTCAGCTGTCTTTCCTGAGCTAACCCAGGTAGAACGTTACCTTCTGTCTTCTGGAAGTTGTATATCTTCTGAAGTAAAAAAACCCAAAGTTTTTTACGTATTTTATTCCTTTAACATCAAATCAAGAGTCTTCATATCAATACAGTTTTATCTCCCAGTGAATACCATCTCAGTGAGCTTATGTTCCCTCCCTGTCTTCTCCTTATCATCAACTTACTCCAGCACAGCACTGTATCTTGCAAGCTGAATGAAGGATAATATATTTTATTTATATTGGAAGTCACACAACATTTTTTCTGTGCTATAAGTAATAAAACAAAAACATAACAAGATGTTCAATTAAATTGTGGATCATAGACAAAGTACATCATGCCCCTAGCAACAGCGTCCATTCACTGCATAGAAATACGCTGTAAACATGACAAATCTTTGTTAAGTTTCTCTTAGTAATTACTGTACTTAATGCAGGCTGTCATTACATGGTAGCTTTGATACGGAAAAATATTTAGTGTCATATACCAATGTGCAAAGCTGCTAGCAATAAACATGAACTCTTTCAGCAGAGCTATCATAAACTCCACGCTGTATATTTTTCTCTTTAAACTTGAACTCTGCATGCTCTTTGCCCCTGCCTGGCCCACTTGGCCAACAAGGTGCAGCTCATCCCATGCCGCTGGCCAAAATCAACCTTCCACGGTAGTGGAGGGCAAAGACCACTCCTGTGCATGTCGGCTTGCATTCCCAGCCCACCAGGTATGCGAAGCTGCCTTACTCCCTGTTTTACCCATAAGCTTCTCCCTTCATCCCTCCTCTGTACTTTTACCCTCAGCCCTGCCCCATCCAGCCCCAGTGCCCACTCCTGTTACTAACTCAGCTGCTGATGCTCTCCCAGCGTTGCTTGCTCCCATTCCTAATGCTGCCGTTATGGACCTCCCAGCTTTCCAGGCTCGAGTCTTGTCTGTCAGCTGATGTATATGCGTTTTCCATTGCTATTGCCTCCACTTCAGATTTTCAGCTTGACTAAATGATTCTTCCTAAGTTTTTGTTCACACCGATCTGCCATACTTAGCTGTTCTACTCTTTGATTTCCATTCCTCCCTGGGTTGCCCTCAAGTCATCTACGTAATAGCAGATAACATGCACAGGAAAACCTGAACAGAATAATTTTCACATACACACAAACAGGTAGTATGCCTCATTTAAATGCAGTCTCTGTGCCACTTAACTTGCCACTGTAAAGGCTAACTTGTCACCTTTCAATGGAATGCTACAAAGTCATCTGAAATTTGAGGTGTGTTAATCCACACTGTGAATTACCATTGATACTAGAGTCTATCTAGCATATACAGAAAATTTATCAAGGTAATAAAAAAGAATTCAAAGAAGAAAACCACACTTGATACACAAACCAGCAATTGATGGGAACAAAATCTGTGATTTTAAGCACATTACACAGACCTCCTTCTGAGTATGTCGATATTACCAAAAAAGCATTTAAAGAAAACAACAAAAGAACAGCTTTTGTTTAGGGATGCTAAAGATAGTTCCATAACTGCTGCCAAAATAAATTGACAAGCTTCAAATTGATCTTAGCTTCACAAGATTTGCGGATATTATTAAATAAATGACTTGATTTGTAATTGGTGAGATCTCAAAAATGCTCCACTCTTCATGATACAAGAAACTTAAATCTATCAAGTCTCAGGTGTTAGACTTCCTATTTTATTGTCTCACTTTGAAGTACAATGCAGACATTCTAAAGGATTTATTTGCCCTAAGAATAAAAGGGTAAGAAACAGCCTTTGTTTTAAATGAGGAATGCATGTTCATCTGGAAGGAAAAAGGAAAAAAAAAACCAAAAAAAAACCCCAAAACACACCAAAAAATTGCACCAAAACAGAGCTCCAAAGGGAAAATAATAAGTAACAGGTTCTCAAAACACTAGACTATTTATTTCTTTAGTTTATTCTACCTTCAACCAGAATAAACCGAGGCACAGTCATAGTGCTCAAAAGTCTACTAAATTCAAATTTCATCTCAAACTGGGGCAAATAACGAAGTATTAAAGTTACCTGCAGATGAGGGAAAATCCTTTATCAAGCTATATTTTAAACACACCTTTTTCATTAGACATGGTCCTGACTGCTCAAATTGTTGAGGTACTTCAGAAATTGTGTAGTTTGTACCTTGATTTCGTAGCTGCAGGAAAGACAGCACGAATGCAATGCCTCTAGGTTTTGATAGGAAGTGCAATGCCTGCTTTTGTGTCAGCTGAATTTTAAACCTGTTCATGAAAAGATTTGGGAAGATGCTCTTGTTTTCAGCAGTTATTTTTAGATTCAGGCAGTTTATGATTCAAGTAATACCACGAGACAATTTCAAATGGTTGGGGGAGCGGGGAGAGGAGGAACAGAAGGATGGAAGGACGGATATGCTCTGACTTGTTCTTATAGAACTGAAGATCTAATCAGTTTTAACTATAAACTAATAAAGAATTCATATCAAGTTTTATGTGAACCAAAAAAGAAATACCAACCTGGCTACAAAAATGGAAGTTACAACTTCCCCCCCCCTTAAAAAACAGTGCAATAAAATGTCTCCAATATTTACAAAATCAAGTGTTTTCCATTACTGCCGTAGTTAGTAACACAAGTCTACTCAAAGAAAGATATGAAGAATAATTTTAGCATGTAAACAAAGCTGATATAATTAATCAAGATGTCAGAAGACGTCATTCCTATAGAAACTTTTTGAGGCAGCTATAATTTAAAAATGTAGCTCGTCTGAATAATGCCTAACATCCAAGCATCTCTGTATAAAACACCTTTTCAAATCTGTTGCAGGTTTTTACATAGTGTTAACACAGTAGCCAATTATGACACTGATTAAAACACCACTGCAGAAGTTATTACTAATTATTCATTTTTGCTTATGTGCTCATTTAAAAAAAAACAAACACAAAATAATATGTAATATTTTTCTTACTTACCCACAGCATACTACAGAAAAGCATTAAGCATACTTGACAACCAGGAATTCTGTTAACCTTCAGTTACTCACCTAGGAAAAAGGAGAAAATGCATAAGCACTCTTTGTATGGGGAGGAAGAAGACAGTATTAGTTTGTAATGTATGCAATAATCTTCTATGTTTATGATTTTTTTGAAATAAAATACTTTATCTTTAAATCCAAGTTAAAAGGAAGGAGCTGGAAATATTTCACATGGTGAGGTGGGTTACAAAACAGCAGTTAGGTAGAAGTTGCATTTGTGTAAAATCCAACCAGTTTGTTCATCTGTAGAGCTGATATGGTACTGTTCTGCTACCACAAGAGGAATCTCAAAATCTTCTAAAACCAAAATGGATAAAGATTGTGTGTTCCAAATACACTGCCTAAAGCAAAATTTTAACAGAACACAGTTACAAAACTAATTAATTTTTGTGACTACCATAATCTCTTTCAAGGTTTCCCGTGAAGCCTGGTAGGAGATCCAATGTTTTGCCCGATAAAATTAGACAACTTTTCTGAACTGGCTTTATTTATATATTTTTTTATCTTACTCTCTGTTTAACAGAATAGTGAACATATTATGCTTTAGGTAATGCCAAGTAAATATCAACAATGGTATGTTCTTCTAGAGGTTTAATGAATTCAGCATTTATTATTGAGTAGTGTGAACGGAAAACAATGATGAATATCAGAATAAAAGGTTTCTTCATCAAGGTATGTGCATAAGCCACATTCATTTAAAAAAAAAAAAGGCTCAGATCTCAAATGTTTAAAATAAATAGGGAAAAACCCAATAAAAGCAAATGAAGTGGCACCTTAACCAAGGAAGCTAATATTTTCCTGTATTATATTAAAGAAAAGTTGCATCAGCTTTAGGAAAGGCTATGCCTTTTCAAATTTGGGAGATTTTGCCAATGACTTAAACTACAAAAGATGTAATAAAATGGAAGTTGTTAGAAACTGAACATAAATGAAAAAACCTAACTACTTGCTAGTACTCTACATGAGTGAAGAAAATTTACAAGCAACATGATTTTTCCATAGTAGCTTTAAAATGGCAAAAATGTCGATGTAAATAATGTTTTTGACACACAATTTACTTTGTTTTTTAACATTGGTACAGAAAGTACTTTGAATTACTCAGGCTCTTGAATTCTGCTAATAGTCATCATCTTCTGTTAAGATGTTTGTGTATCTTTCAGTACCCAGACAATGTGTACAGTCATAACCATAAGCAATCTAAAATACAGTTCTTCAGAAATATAACTCTCAAAACCCCGAAGCATCCCAGCTATTGCCTCAAGGGTGATACTAGTGACGCTCTGCTACATTTCAGTGCATGGACAACCACTGATGCATCTCGCAAATCTCACTTTAATACCCTGAGGGCTAGACCCAGACTGCTTAACTGACAGTGAGGTGCAAAGCCATCCAGACCGACTAAGTAGGATACCTAGGCACTTTGCATAATCCACAAGAACTGCGGTCACTGCTAGTGGTGTGCAGAGGACTATTAAAACCGCTTCTGTTACACCCCTGCCATTCTTCATTGTACAAATACAAAAATTCAGTTCTCTTCCAGAGGTCCTTCAGCAAAAACTTTAAAATACTGTAATGCCTAGAAGGTTAGACAGGCTTACTGTGGATAACCTAATAAAATTTTATATCACAGCATCTCTTAAATGTTATTGTAAGCTCTTGTATGCATCCAAGGTTTAGATGAAGCAGTTTTCTTTTTATGTTTTTCTAGAGCGCAACTGCTTATTTGAACAGGCTTTCCACTTTTCTAAGAGAGTACGTAACAGTGTTGTAACAATCTAAAGAGTACATAACATTTTTCATATCAGAATTTTAAATAGTCCTGCAGGATAATAGCCAATCTTTACACTAGCGAAGTTCGATCTGATACGTCTCATGTTCTAGGACCTAAGTACATGACTGCAAGTCTAGACTGAGATCAGGTCCTCCCTGTCTCACCATTTAAGAAAAGACTGCAGAAGAAATGTATGGCTGAAGGTCCAAGAGAAAGTCATTAAGCAAATAAAATACTTATGGGGAGAAAGTCCTGATCATCTCACTTTAACAGGAAATCCATTTCAGCATAAAACCTGGCCCTATTCGTCCTGAAAGAGGACTAATTTCTGTCAGTGGCTGCTGGCTGTGGAACTTTCCCGATGCATCAGGCGATCAGCTCTGCACCCATAAACCATCTATTTAATTTTTATAACGTGTTTAATACTATATGTAAGAAGTCCTTCAAATGCGGTCAGTACCAGTATAATTGTGATCTCCCCCAGTTTACATTCCAAAGTAGCAATGTTTTGAAACTAAGCTAGCAAGGATAAGGCTTACTTAACTTTAGAACATGTAAAACTCATGGCAGCAGCATAAAACACTCTCTTGTGAGACAAAGCTCTTTCCTAAGCAAGCAATTGAAAAACAATACCAATAGCATTTAAAATATTTATTTACCATTATCGTGTAGTTTAATGAAATACATCACATTTCTACTACAAAACCAAACCATGAAGCGTATCTCTCTACATCCAGTTTCCATAAGGGCAAACGACAAAACCACGCACCAGCAAAGAAAAGGTTTGCAAGGTTCTAGTATATGCTATATTGTTTTTGTTGCTGCAATATTATTAACAGAAGCTACTTTTTTATTGTTTTAAATAAGAATCACTCTTTTAAAAACAGCTACTATACCAAAGTGTAATTTAGAGACCCACAAAACCGCAACTTCTTTCAGCAAGTGCTTCAAATTATATCAGTATCACAGTGAAAAATCTTCTAAGCAACTGCATTTTCCAACGTTATGCTTTTGTGATTTCCCAGTGTCAGACTATTAATGTGACAGCAAATTGCAGTCATTAGTCAAAAATAGTGAGTAAAATGGTTTACACACTTAAAGTGACCTTGAGACTGTCTTGTAAAATACTGATAGTCAAAACAATTGCTGTTTCATGATTGTTCCTGACTAAATGAAATCATATTTCAATTGAAAAACTGAACTAAATCTCAAAAAAAATTTTAATTCTACACTGGGTTGTTACTTTCAAATGTATATGGGACTATACAGGAAATCTGAATATAAGTAAGTGTAGCCAGTTAGAAATATACCCAAAATGTAAAGATTATCAATCAAATTTACTATGCTACTGGCACAGTAATTGCAGTGGTATAGTATGGGATAACTATACACTAAAATTCCTGAGAAATAAAGAATTGTCCACACAATTATTAATTGGAGTATTGTATAAAAGCCTTGTAATTCCAAAGGCCCTGATCAGAAGTGGAAGTCCCACAGTGTTGGATAAACTTCAGTCATCTTAACCTAAGTTTTTATGTTGGTTGTGTGCCTTAGCGTGACTTTTTTTTTTTTTTGGGGGGGGGCGCGCAAATCACCAATTTTACTTTTTTCCTTCTTTGGAGAAGTGAAAAATAGGCAAATTTGCCAACAATAAAATATTTTTTTGATAATACAAAATTGCGTCACTGTTACTTTTGAGAGAGGAGAGGTGCATTTCATGACTTCTCTGAAAACTATCCAAAAGTGACATGAGCAGCACGTTACTGCTTACTCAAAGATGATTATTATGCATAGAGTTGTTCTGTTTAAAAGCAGCAAACATAACGCTCTGTAGTAATGCAGTACTACTAACATACAGGTAAGGCAAAAAATGCTGAAAATGGACTCTTTTTCTTCTTATGTTTCCTTATTTCCTACCCCTGTTCTTTTTACCTCATTCTGTTTTCCAGCTTTCCCATTCCCCCTCATGTGCTCATCTCACTGTACACACCCCCTCGGATCCTCTTTCTTTCAGATACTCGCCACCCTACTTTTTAAGTTATCCTCAGAGATTTCACGCTCTTCTGGTATTTCCAAACTCTTTCTCTTGATGACAATGAATTTTTAATTGCTTGGTATTTTTGGCTATCTAGTACTTCTCTGTGTGTGCTACATGTAAATTATTAAGTAAATACTACAATTAGCTTGTCTAATTTCACTGAAGGAAGATACATGCACACTAAATAGCATGCTGTTCTTGGGAATACATGCCTAGGAAGTAAATAGCTTCATTCCCAATTATAGCGGCATTCAGTTGGACTTCTACAGTTAATCTTATTATTGCCATCATGATAAATCCCACTTCCAAAGATATGCAATTAGCTTTTCAAATGAAAGGACACATGAAGTAGCTTAAGCCAAATATGTCTATTTCCTTAGAAGAAAATGAAAATCATTTTACAAAGGTCAGTATTAATAATTATTGAGCATTTCAAAAGAACAGCAGAGATGTGTATATTTAATTCTAAGGACACAGGTAGTTCCTTTGAGTTTTGCATGACTACGTTTATCTAAAAATAAATATATGCACAGTGTTAAAGACTAACATTTCAGGTTTTAATAGCAAACAAACAAACAAACAAAACAACCCCCCCATAATCTTAAAGGTTAGGATTTTCAGATTTTGTTGCTTCTAACCATCTTCTGGCTACACCGTCTTACAATAATGCTCAACATCCAGACCAGATAAGACAAGTTGTCCTACTATTAGTAAAACTATAGCAGAGAGGTATAAGCTATGCAGCAAAACCAATACATAAACATGTCACAGCAAGGCACATAGCTCTTCCTCTCTGCTGTAACTTAGGTCAAAACTAGACATTTATTTTTTTTACAGGTAGCAAGCTGTAAACCTAAACTTCGCATAAAGCAAAGTGGCCGTTAAAGTCGTCATGAAAGCACTGGGGTACTTTTTGTAAACACCTGTTCAGTGCAAAAGACAGAAAAATTACCTACTCAACAGATGAGGCAATCTATGTGAAAGTTGAAAGAGAAAATATTGTGTGTTATGTGGGCTTCAATTGTAGAAAATCTAGAATTAAGGTTGGGGTGTACACCTAAAGCCAGAATCCAGCTGTTTATATATGAAAAATCATGTGACAATAGCAGGTTAATTCCTGAAAACTTTCTAGTCAATTAAGTATTTAAGAAATCATTTAACTAATTGAAGTGAGTTCTTTATAAGACTGCAAAAAATTGTTGAGAGATTTATTTCTTTTCTAATTATCTTTGTACAGACTCTTCAAACTTCCAGTGCAATTAACCTTAACGAAAACTTTGGTGATTTAAAGATAAATGAACATCATTTTGGTTATCCTAGATAACTTATATCCTCCACAAAAGTCTGAACAGTGACATTCTTCACACAACTTTCCACATGCCAATGCTCTTCCAAAGTGGATGACATCTCTTAGCATCTCATCTTGGGTCAAGCATAACTTAACTATTGATTTCATTTGCTTGTAATACTAATTTTTATGGTAACAAGTAGCAAGGATGCAGTTTTTTCATTAACTACTGAGTATTTTCTGTCAAACATTAAACATTGGATTATTTTTTTTCTGAGTAAATAACAGGTATTTGCCATTATAAATGTATTAACTCTCTCACCCATGCAATAAACCTAGTAAAACACCAGTAAAGATATTCAATGGAAGAACTATCCTATTTCATATGATATTCAAAATCCATTAAATATGGCGTCAGTAGGGTTGATGGACCACTGCCCTGAGAAACAGGAAACCTCAAGCAGGGCTGAGGTACGCATGATTGGGTACCAAAAGCTAGAGCCTGCTGTGGGCCATGACAAACTAGCTTCATCTTGGTGACCTTCTTAGGAAACAAGAAGTTAGTGATTGAGTAATGAAAGAGCAATAAATGTAAACTCATTATTTAGCTAAACACATTCTCTGGACAATTCAACTACTTTTTACAAGGTGACAGGACAAATCAACATAGAGATAAAATAGAAACTCTATAACTCAACTCTAGTTGAAATCAACTGAAAGTTGCAAGTTTTGTATTTGAGCTACATGTAACTCACTTTCTAAACATAAAAAACTCGCCCCAGCGATTACTTAAAAGCAATCAGGATTATTTAGAAATACAATTTTGTGAATAATTAGCTCCTTATATTTTGCATAATCTTCTTCAGAGATAGAAGGCCATTTTTGTGCTGTTATTCTTTTCCAAACACAATGTACTTCTTTCATCTATACACAATATGGATATGAGTATACTAGAAAGTAATTGCAATTATCAAAAGATCAAATGTATGATAAAATTAAAGTATTGGATCAAAGCTTTCACATTTTTGTCAAATACATTTGGAAACATACCATACGATTTAAGACTATAAAATGGCTCATGTATATTCAGACACAGCCAGATGAACATGCACACACAATATTATAGAGGCGCTCTTGAAAACATACTAGATCTGACACTTGAAAGTTTACATTAGTATTCCAAGATCTTCGTATCACTGAAAAAACTTTCTCAGTTTAGTGACAATCATAGTAACATCAGCATCACACCAAAATGCATACACAGATTTATTGGTTTCTGCTTTTTGAAAGGTGACAGCATTTAAATTCAAAAAGATTAAAAGGGAGCTCAGGTTTTCTTCCTAAGTTTAACATTTACCATATAAAATTTCAAATCAAGACATGAAAATAAAACATGATAAAATTTATGGATGTTGGTTGTTTAAATATCATCTCAATGGGTTTATTTTTTGACACATCTATAACTAAAGCAACATACCTCTTTAGCAAATCCTGTGCTAACTGAAGGCCTGACATGTATGACAACTAAATAAGCTTATCTGAGCTGAGCTTTGTCTAGCCATTACTAAAAATTACAAACAATAAATAGTTTGCAAATGGTATATTAGACCTTTATATTTACTGCCAATCAAAACTGAGACTAGCATCTTAAGATGAGATCCTGAGATACTGCATCATACTGTGATAATGAATTGACCCATCTTTACTTAAAAGCTCCTTTTTTTGAAGTTTCTAAGTATTTATAAGATATTCTTTATTTATTTTAATATAAACCTAACAAGCCTTCTCTATCTTTTCAGTGCCAAGAGCCTAAAAGAAAAACATATTCACTTTAGTAATAAATTTGGAAGAGGACTCTTACTATCATCTTCTGAAACAAGAGACAGAGAAAGTTAGGTGGTATGGTAATCTTCCAGATACCAATGTCTTCCTTCTTGTTTGTTGGACTCATGTTGGCCCCAGTGAAGTTTGGCACACCTTGTGGACTTTTCTGTGGTGAGCCTGCATTATACTGCATGTCATGAGGAGCAGATGCAGTTACAACCACCACCACTGCTCCAACACCAGTCTCTTCTGGCTCCAGGAGAGCACGGACACTGGACCTGCAGAGCAGCATAACTTCATTTACTGTCAGACTTCTGAGGCTTCTCCTGACTTAGCTGTTCAATGGTGACCAATTTATCCCACCAGCACAGGCCAACAAGGGAAAAACAAAGGGTTTTTTACATATTTAAAGTGTTTTATACATATGTAGTGTTGACACATTGCTGTAACAAAAATAAAAATACAGGTTTCTATTTTTGCCTATAGATTTCCATAGTACTTTAAGCTATCATATTTAAAAATATGGTTTACAAGCCAAAAGGGGTACTTCTTCATTCAGCTTTAGATGTAACCCACAAGAAAAATACCCATAGCATATACAGCAGTTGCCTAATTCATCCATATATTAATTTCAAATATATTAATTTCAAAAAGGCAACCTTTTAAGACCTTTGCTATTGCTTCTGAATTAGACAGTTTTAGAATCTATCTTAAATTATATGGGGAAAAGAGAAAAAAGGAATTTGCTTCTCACCACACTAAACAGCTTTCCTTTAGTGAAAAGATATCCACTGATGTCTAGGAATGTTATTTTTAAGTAACGCATGCTTGTTGTTACAACTGCTCCTAGCACCTGGTGAAATTTGCAGCTGAGGAGGCCTAACAATTTAAAAATAACTGAATCACGGCTTATTTTTAATTTCAAATAATATAATCACACCTGTATTTAGTATTACACATATTTAGACAAGCTGCCTGTCTCTGCTCCCAACCACCTCTTTCCCACATCTCAAACTTGACATTTTTCAATTCCAAATATGCAGATTTTTTTTTCCTTGGATGACTTGTCATTAAAACTGTCAAAAACTATAATTATTTATGTATACCTATTTATTATTAATCTAGCAAAATCTTCACAGACATCACACTGTTACTGTTTGCTCATGTCATTCTGCTGCCAACCCTGGTTTTCACTGCTGTTGGTTTGATACCTTTTTACGTACATCAGACCCATTTCCCTTGTTGACCGTTTCCATAGCATGGCAGGCCCAGACATGCTAGCTGTTTTTTGAGTTGTGTTTGTTTTTCAAACATTTTATAAGGTTCACACCTATTAAAACATTTTAATGCAAGGCCACAATAATTATAAAAAAAAAGTTATATAAATGTTTTGTATAGATAAGTAGCTTTGACAGATCAAAGTTTTGATTTTTTCCCAATAATGCAGAAACTGTCCATAACTCAAATTTCAAGGTCCCTACTACCACATGGTTTCACATATGAACATTTCAGCTATGTATAAAGTCTTGCAAACACATGACTAAACAGGTCCACCTAAGGTTTAAAGAAGATGAAAAAGGAAGGAAAAAAAAAGATAAAACCCTCCTGCTTTTCTGTTGAATTGATTTTCTACTGTCTGTACATTTTGGCAAGCCAGCTTGTCGTGGTTTAACCTCAGTGGGCAACTGAGCACCACGCAGTCGCTCGCCCACTCCCCTATCCCCCCGCCCCCGCTGGGATGGGGGAGAGAATAACTCGTGGGTTGAGATAAAAACAGTTTAATAATTGAATTAAAATAAAATCTTAATAATAATGATAATAATAATAATACACAAAGCAAGTGATGCACAATGCAATTGCTCACCACCCGCTGACCGATGCCCAGCCAGTCCCCGAGCAGCGGCCCCCCCGGCCAGCTTTCCCCCAGTTTATGTACTGAGCATGACGTCACACGGTATGGAATGTCCCTTTGGCCAGTTGGGGTCAGCTGTCCTGGCTGTGCCCCCTCCCAGCTTCTTGTGCACCTCCAGCCTTCTCGGTCGGTAGAGCATGGGAAGCTGAAGAGTCCTTGGCTAGTGTAAGCACCACTTAGCAACAACTAAAACATGGGTGTGTTATCAACATTATTCTCATCCTAAATCCAACACACAGCACTGTACCAGCTACTAGGAAGGAAATTAACTCTATCCCAGCCAAAACGAGGACACAGCTAGTAAAAAAGGCAGTTTTGTCTTCATACCTTTCACTTTACCTTCCATTCCTTATTCTCCAATTTAAAGCACTGCTGTAGCTTTCTAGTGTCCAACTTATTGACACATCTGATATACTCCCTACAATGATCCCTCTTTCCCCCCTACCCCACCCCTCCACGCTCCTGTTGTTAACATTTGGTTCCAAATCACTGGCCAGGGTAAGTTTTTTTTAAATGTTGTTCAGTTGAAGATCTTACTGGGTGAAATGTAAACATAAATCAAATAGTCTTCATTAAGAACCACCACAGATTGTACATAATAGTTGTTAGCAATAACTCTTACATCTGTGAACTTTTCAAAACAAATTTGTCACAACGTATAAGCTGCACTAGTGCAGAGAGATGCAAATATACCAGGAAGAGCAGAAAGATTTGCAAATTAAATATATCATGAATCAAAAGGAATGAACACTCCACTAAAGAAGAGCATAGGCTGAAATAAAATCTCCAACCAAAAAAATCAAGCACAAAATACGAACGTCCAGAAAAATAAGCTAAAGCTACTAGAGGAAGAGAATTGAGAAATCTTCTGCTCAGGAGGGAGCTTCTGTCTCCCCACTGCCTGTCACAGCTGAAACTCACCACTTAAAACCAGGACGTGAGGATTCCTTTTTTATTTCCTTCTCTTCCTTTCCATGCAATTTTTAAGTGGCATCTAAAACTCAGTGTTTTCTTCTGCAAATTTCATTGTTTCAACCTTGTTTGACATTACCACCAAAACTATCTGCGCTACCTCTTATAGTTACTGTAAGAACTATGCCTTTTCTATTTGGACCAAACAAACTTCTATTTCCCCCCCCCTCTTTCTTCTCACGTCAGACTGCTTCTCACAAAAAGCACGCCATCTGATGCACGGTTTGCCTTATTTTATTTCTGCCACCGCACTTCCCCTTCGAAAATAGAACAATTTTCTTGAACTGGATCCATACGGCACAGTGTCTTTTCCAGATTTTTTAGTAAACTCTTAAAAGCCATTATTGTAGGATAAATTAGTTGATTAATAAGAGCAAAGTTTCAAGAGTCACGTGAGATCTTTTGCACACAGATTGCTTTACCAAGGACTTAGAAGCCTTAAATGAAAGCCAATGAAAAGTATGAACCTGCTACTTTGTTTCCTGCTTCTTTCCCAGATGCCTTTACTCATGGCTCGTTTATTCTGCTGATAACCTCCTTTGGGCAGGGGAAGATGTTGTGGGATTAGGGCTGGTAGATTTTAGGCTAGAGACTTTTAGATCAATTAATATTTCTTTTTTTTCTTTTTTTTTCCTTTTTTCAGGAGCACACACACACGGGGCAGGGGAAGGAATCAAAGCTTTATCCTCATGACAAGTCTGACAAATGTTGTTCAAAAACTACACCTCAAGATCCATGTGTCCAGTTGGAAAGTCTTCTGTACTAAATCTGATCAGGGAAGGCTTATAAGAGCTTATATATTACAGATAAAAATGTGACTTGACATAACCTTCAAGTTGCTGCCATGCCAAAGCCAAAAAAAGGGCTGAAATCAGTTTTGCAGACTTAGTTTTGGAATAGAAAAAAACTCATTGTGAAAGGTATCAAAAAAGAACAAAGCTGTAAGCAGACTTTCTAAGCCTAAGATCCTGGGGCATTTTCACATCAAACTGATTAAGGGGATTGCTAAAATATCCATGTGGAAAGGCTACTTGGCAGGATGGCTGCCTCACTAAATGGAAAAATACAGTCAACAAAAAATAAGATGAATTAAAAACAATTACTCTCAACATACTACTCAGGCTTGAAGTACATTCAGTCAGTAGCTGAACTCACAACAGCCAAGGTACATGACTCTGCAAGCATAAGAATAGCACAGCTGATCTCATATTCTGAAGCTGCTGTTGAGTATGCAGATCTTTAAATTATGTGTCCATTAATTGACACGCTACCTAGTAAACTACTACTTCATTAGATTTTCTAGTGAAGTAAATGTTTAGTAGCTTTCCCTTCTATTTTAATGTTATTGCACAAGGTATGATGATTTGACAAGTAGTCTTAAGAATTTCAGACATATTGGAATTCCATTAAAGGTAACAACTTATCTAAGATATTTCAAGAGTTCTAGACAAGCAGATAAATTCTATTCAAGTGGGTTTGGGTTTTGGGGGTTTTGTTTTGGTGTTTTGTTTTGTTTTTTTTTTTTTTAATAGAACCCATAATGGGACTAAGAGTTGACCAGAACCTCGAGGGGAAAGTACCTGGACATTTTCCTTTACTGAGTTACCCCAAAAGATCAAGATTCAGAGAAGCCAGGTTTTATTAGAATATAAACTAGGACAGTTAAGCTTTTACACAGAGAATATGCCGCCAACTGGATTATCAGTTTTAGTTGATTCAGTGACTTCCTGAGTTGTAACAAATGCTACCCCAGGGCCTTCCTGTCCCTGAGCTTTTTCTTCCCATGCCGCAAAGGTCTAGCTATCTTTTTACTCTCTGTTCATATTGGCAGTCTGCAAGCGTCTGCAAGCACACTGCACACTCCAGATCCTTTCTGCTACTCTTCCCCCTTCTTCCCTCTTTCCTTCTGGCTACCCACCCTGCATTTAGGAGGCGCCTCTTCATTCCCATGTTTAATTGCTCTTCGCAGGAAGGAAGCAACTCTTCCAGGCATTTTTACCTTATTTCTCCCTTCTTAAAACAATATAGATTGCAAACTGAGAACAAACAAATGAAATGCATGCTCCGAGTTACAGAGCCAGTTCAGGCTGGAATTTCGGTCCAACCTGAAACATGAACAGGACTCCATGTGTCATATTATCAGAAGACCTTCCTATGTGGGAAAAAACAGAATTGAAATGTCAATCTAGGTCTTTGGGGCGAGTTTATAAAAAAATGAAATGCTACATGTATTGGAACAGGTCTCTCATTCCCTCAATCACTATCAGTGGAAAGCTTCTAAAAGTCCTGGATTTATAAATCCATTTAATGAATACCTAGCTAACAAGGAGAAAATTGCTTATTAATAAAAGGAGGTTTCCCTTTTTTCCACCTATCTTAGTCTAAGTAAGGGCTAGTGACAAGGATATGTAAGCACATGCCTGAAAGATTACACTAAGGACCTAGCAAAGCACAAACCTGGAGTCATCAAAAAAAGCACTCTGGACCCAAAAAAAGGAACAAACTGCCTGCAGCTGGCCAGCACATCATATGTGTGGTGCTCTGACAAGAAGCAAGCAGACACAGAGAAAGCCTAGACATTCACAGCCCTTGTGATCGTGAAGTCCAAGGGAAGAGCTCAAGCATATGTATTCTATTAGGTTTGATATGTATTGCCTTACATGTGTTTTTCATTTAAATCATTATACTTTGATGTGACTGATCGTTCAAATATCAACATTTTTTTCAAGACAGAAGAAAAACTTCAGCATCAGCAGCTAAATCAGGCCATCAGAACTACCATACCAGAAATTGGCCCTGGGTACCATCTACGCATGAGAGAACAACTTGATGGCGTGCTTAGGCAGGTAAGACCTCAAAAATTAACACCCACAAAGGTATGACTTACACAAACCAGTGAGCCAGTGGTGAAGTGCATTTCATCCCTGCGGCAGTTACAGGACGTTGTTCAGAATACAATTAGGGTAGCAATTTAAAAACAACCACTCTCCAATTAGAATACTCAAATATCAGTTGCAAGTTCATGAATTACATGCGAGTCGTGCTGAGGAACATTCTAAGATAGCATAAAGAGATGTCATATACAGATCTGCATCTTTCAATATAATCTCCACACCCAAAGTATACTTTGTATAAAGTATACTTTATTTTAGTACTATTTTTTCCAACAGCACACGTGATCACATCCACAATTCTCCAGTTTATGATTTCCTCTGATACGATCACTGCTTTTGCATCTTCAGATGTCAGGATGTTACTTTTTGTATTAAAGAAAAGCAGTTTAGCTAATTTTGAATTCGGGGCTTATAATGGTTACCTGCCTTTCCCCAAAAATAATTTATAATATGCCCCCCCCAAAGTATCTGTCAAGAACTTAGAATCTATAATTTCAAGAAATACAGAGTAATCTTTAAAACTATCTTGAGACTGCCGAGGTATGTGTGTGTGTGTATAAATATATATATATATTAAAAAAAAATATAGAACAAGAATGACAAGCTTCCGTTCTGAAAAGTCTGTGTAGATTCCAAAGACACAGAGAGAGAAACAGTATTTTTTAAAATCGGAAAAGACAGTTACTTTCTCAACACAGAAGAGATGTCTCTAAATCAGGGTGGAATCATACTAGTGGAACAGCGTTGAAGTACTGTTAGTGTGAAAGTCATACTCGTTCTGTGCTAAATTCATTAAAAATTCCCACAAATTTGAATTGAAAATTCCCTGACACAATACATGTATATATACACACACAAGATGTAAAAAATCAGCTGAATTAGTAAGTGCCCAGTGTTTCAAGAAAACTAGCATTGGTGCCAACTTTCAATAATCCCAAACAACTCAACCATGAAGTACAGCAATAATTTAATCACTGCCTTTCCCATTCTCATTTCCATTCACTACTTGAAAAGAGAAGTCTTAGAAGTAGATGCCATAGGGGAAGGGCCAGCTTTAGACTGAATGGATCTGAATCACTGAATACCAACAAATTAATTGAAGTGGACCAACAGGAATTCATTGCCTTTTAATGGTCAAGCCATTTTAGGTTAAGTACAAAAACATGGATTTAAAAAATAATTTTTATTCCCAGTTTTGAAAATTTTTCTGCTTAATATTTCTCTAAGCTATTAAAATACTCTGTGACTCCTAAAGCTAATAATCAAACACCTGGTTTTCCTTCTACGACTGATGAAATCTGTGCTGAAAGTAGTCAACATTCTACACAGAAAATAACTGCTGAAATGAAGGCATATAAATATTCTGCTTTTTTAATTCAACAGTATTAAGAAAAAAAAAAAAGCAATTGAATCAAAGATATACAGAAAGTTACTTTCCCATATATTTGGTGAATTCTACATTTCTGCTTTTGTCTTCATAAATCCATTTCCTATTTTTCTTTAAAATGGGCTTATAGTGGAACAGGTTTGTTCTACTCCTTCAGAGGGTTTTTTGTGTTTAGAGTTACATGTCTAAAGGTCTGAACTGAGATGTTCTTTACTATTTACAGAAAAGTAGGAACTGTAGAAATACCACGTCCTTAAAAAGTTTCCTCCACAGTTTCAAGTTTGAAAGTAATTTTCTTCATCCAAAGAAGTGAGCAGAATATGTTTTCTTCAAAATATTCCAGATATAGATCTCTAGTCTTGTCTACAGCTCCACAGATTACTGAAATTACTTTTACTTACTGTGCTAAAGACAGTGTGTAGGAATTACAACAGACATCAACTAATGTTGCACACAACTTCTATGCAGCTGTGCTTTTCATACAAAGTATTTACCATGCTTAAAAGTTAAACTCTATGAATATCATTATCACAAAGTCTTTATGCCATTTTCTATGCAGTCATTTAATATATTTCCGGTTTGGTAAGTATAACACGTGAGAACAAGCTTCAGTAAACACATTTGTTTGCTTTTAAATTAGAAGTTTAACATACTGATTTGACAAAGATAATTCAGAGGATTATTATGCCTAAAACTAAATTCATATTCCTTTAGAGTCCTGAGATTTAAAAAAAAAAAAAAACGAAGTTATGTGATGAGTCATTTCATCTACTATGTATGTATGTTTTACGCAGGACAGGAAAAACACATTACTGACATATTGTAAACTTTAGATTCTTACAGGGGATCTTTAAGCCACAAAAGTATGCCAGTGTTATTGAGAGCATAAAAGTAAAAAGATATAATAAGCAATTTTAACATGTAAATTAACATCTGAAATTTTCTAAGTGAAATCTGACAATAGATTTCACTTCAAACCATGACATGCCATAAACTACTTCCTTAGGACAGTTAAGGAAAAAAACTGGACTGGAGTTTTATCAAGTAACTTTTCTGTTGTTCTCCTACTAAATTACATAAATACTGCTATCTTAAAACAAGGACAATGTTGTTAATAATCCTGTAATGAGTCTGAAAAAAAAGATCGTAAAGAAGAATGTCTTTTGTAATTGGATTACAAATTAATTGTGTAAAATTCGTATTTGTAAAAGACCTTCTGAAATACTTTTAAATAGTGGGTTTTAATTGTATGGTTTTTTTTCATTTTGTTCTGTGGGTTTTTTGTGTTTTTAAAAAAAGCTTAAAATTACCTCACTCCAACTTTCTTCTTGCTACTTCTTCCCTATTCATGCTTCTGGAAAAGAATCCCACTTCCTTTTATAATAAACTACTGGTTTGGTTGATGGGGTTTTTTTGTTGCTTTTTTTAATTCACTAATAAATTAATTTAGATTTCTGTACAGGAATGACAAGTGCAATTTACCTAGATCATATCTAAAGAGACTGAAGAGATCTATTTTAATCATCATATAAAGCAGTAATTAAATGACACAGAAGCCACTTCATAAACAAATGCAAACTGTACTTCTCCCAACACGTAGAAAGTTCTTAACTGTAGTTTATGCCGTTTCAAATTCAAATACTCTTTTAAAACATTTTACCTAAGGGAAGAATTCTGAAAAGAAGATCTCATATTCATTAACGTTTCAAAACAGAACACTTAAATCCTGTAAAATAATTCAAATCCTTAAAAGGATTCAGTACGATTTTCTCACCTTTTTCCCAACTATCTAAAATATGTATTCTTCTGTTTGATAGACTAATGAGAAATTTGTGTCAGGGCAAAGATTTGAAGCTGAAAACTTCTAGTAAATTATACATTTGTACCAAGATCCATCATTAAAATATTATCAATTCCAAGATTACTTGTGCTAATATAATTTGTAAATTATGGTGATTGACTTAGTAGACAAGACTCTCCCATTAAATTAAAACCTACAGCATGATTTCTGAAGTAAGTTTTACGGTAATATTTCCTTGCGTAATATTTTTTCCAGTTTATTTACAAAACATTGGTGCTGATAGATTTGGAAGCACTTGCCTCATGATGTGCAATGCATTTGATGGTTGGACTCAAAACATTAGAGAACCAAAATCCATTAATAGGTTGGGCAGAATCATATCATGCCATTAGGTACTCAAGGTCAACCATAGCTTTAGTGTTATAAAATCATACAGTATGTAAAGGAGAAGTTAATTCCTCCCACGTGCAAATTTCTTCTATATCTATTGATAATAGAAAATTGTTTGTTCATTGTCACTGAAATGGAATACATTGTAAGTGATACTGAATTACTTCTATTGATCAATCTTTTAACAAATAACCCATTTTGTATTTGTAGTTTTTCTTTAATTACTAAAGATGTATCAAGTTCTGCACTTGGATTCTTTTTGTTCCGCCAGTACTGATTTCAAAGAGATTCACAAGATCTTGTATGTAAAGGAAAATTTCTCCCTAATTTCTGTTTTTTGTGGAATTTTGTAAACTCTTACCCTCTCTATAGAATATTAGTTATACCTTCTGTTTCTTCAAAATTCCGAAGCATTCTTTTAGTATATTCTTTGTTATACGTACCTGATATCCTAGAATATTAACACACAACTCCAAGGAATCGAACAGGAAGTGCACAGATATACACCACTGCAAAGATGACAGTCTAGTAGCACTGAATTACAATGGATACTTTTGGGCTCACTGTAGTAGTTCAATTAATATAATGTTAACAACAGTAGGAAAGCAAACCCATATAGGTTTCATCCAATATTTGCGTTAAAAGACAATTTTCGTTTTTCTTTTTAAAATTTAAAAGCTAACCAACTTCTGCGATGGGGAAAAAAATAGCATTTTTTAACAGAAGAATTATAAAAGCTATTTTAAAATCACTATCATGGTTCGTACCTGTAATGTTGACAATAATAACGATGAATGAATGTCAAGAGTTACACAGTGTTTACTTTTGAAAAATATGCTATTTTACCACCTTCCGTGAAGAAAAAAAATCAATATAAAAATAGCCCTACATTATGGAAAACTTTTCTATTTAATGATGCTAACTACATGCTATGATTCTGGAAAAGTCTTGACTTAAATAAAGATTACAGTCTGGCACCTGGAATCCCAATAACAGTGAAGCAATGAGTAAAA
The DNA here is from genome assembly GCF_000699105.1 of Pygoscelis adeliae. Lineage (NCBI taxonomy): Eukaryota > Metazoa > Chordata > Aves > Sphenisciformes > Spheniscidae > Pygoscelis > Pygoscelis adeliae. The sequence goes on from NW_008824791.1 coordinate 6,956,573, forward strand.
GTAAATGAGAATAATTGAATAATGGAACAGATCCTCCTGGAAGCTATGCTAAGGCACATAGAGGACAGGGAGGTGATTTGAGACAGCCAGCATGGCTTCACAGAGGGCAAGTCCTGCCTGACCAACCTAGTGGCCTTCTATGGTGGAGTGACTACATCAGTGGACATGCGAAGGGCTACGGATGTCGTCTATCTGGACCTCTGAAAGGCCTTTGACACAGTCCCCACAACATCCTTCTAACTGAAGAGGTATGGATTTGATGGCTGGACTGTCCGGTGGGTGAGGAATTGGTTAGATGGTCTCATCCAGAGGGTAGTAGTCAACAGCTCAATGTCCAGATGGAGATCAGTGACAAGTGGTGTCCCACAGGGGTCTGTATTGGAACTGGTACTGTTTAATATCTTCATCAATGTCATAGACAATGGGATTGAGTGCACCCTCAGCAAGTTTGCAGATGACACCAAGCTGA
>NW_008824791.1:6957350-6979601 GCF_000699105.1 Pygoscelis adeliae
CCTGGGCTGCATCAAAAGAAGTGTGGCCAGCAGGTGGAGGGAGGTGATTCTGCCCCTCTACTCTGCTCTGGGGAGACCCCACCTGGAGGACTGTGTCCAGCTCTGGAGCCCTCAGCAGAAGACAGACATGGACCTGTTGGAGCAGGTCAAGAGGAGGGCCACAAAAATGATCAGGGGGATGGAACACTTCTCCTATGAAGAAAGGCTGAGAGAGTTGGGGTTGTTCAGCCTGGAGAAGAGAAGGCTTCGGGGACACCTTATTGCAGCCTATCAGTACTTAAAGGGGGCTTATAAAAAAGATGGCGGCAAACATTTGAGCAGGGCCTGTTGCGACAGGACAAGGGGGAATGGCTTTAAACTGAAGGGGGGTAGATTCAGACTAGATATAAGGAAGGAATTGTTTACACTGAGGGTGGTGAAGCACTGGAACAGGTTGCCCAGAGAGGTGGTGGACGCCCCATCCCTGGAAACTTTCAAGGTCAGGCTGGACGGGGCTCTGAGCAACCTGATCTAGTTGAAGATGTCCCTGCCCACGGCAGGGGGGTTGGACTAGATGACCTTTAGAGGTCTCTTCCAACCCAAACTGTTCTATGAATCTATTCTAAGCTCCCCTACAGCGATAGCTCTGCAAATATTGGAAACGTGGTTCTAGTGGACGTAGACACTCTCTTCTCCGAGACAATGATTTATTAGAAAAAGAATGACAGTGTACCATTACTTGTCTGGGTGCATTTCTATAGAGAGGAAGACTACAGAAGAGAGTCTTGTGAATCCCAAAATAGAGTTCAAGTTAGAAATTACTAAAAGATTAAAAGAAACATTACTCTTCGTCTTCCCCACACTCTCAAATGTCTCAAAGTTATTTATCTCTTCCCCATTAATCCCTTCACCATTCCCCAAAGTCTTATCCTACACAACTGTCTATCCCTCAAAGTGCCTTCCTCACCTACTTCCAAGAGCCTCACACTCTTCCAAACCCCTCTCCATACACCTCTCCAACTTCCCAAGCAACCTTCTCACTCATGTTCTTTCTGAATTCTCTGAAACTCCACCCCTCTCTCTAAAGAAAAAAGGAGAAGCACCCAGAACACCCAAATTGAAGGCCACTTCACCTCTTCAGTTTGTCCAGCAATGAAGTGAAAGATGTATTTTGAAACAATATCCAAAGCTGACCTGGGACACCCTGCACAGTGACAGCTGATCTTCAGAGATTGAAACAGAAATACCCATGAGGAAAGAGGTCAACTGCCTAGGTAAGAAAAGCAGAGCCTGGTAGCTCAGAAGTCTCCACTACCAAATACATATTCTTTCTGAGGGAGATGAGTTATGAGGAACTGTTTCCAGAACTGCCCTGGAATATTTTGTATCATGAACAGTGATGGCAAAGTCTGCAAGAAGACAAAAAAAACCCAAACCCTGTTTCCAGGATCCCTTTTTTATTCCTTTCTTTGAATCTATTTTTCATAATGTATTAAATGAGTAGTTTTACCAAATCAATTTTTTCAGGTCCACTTGATTAACAGTCAAAGAGATACTGAGGCAGTGCAGAATAAGGTACTTTCTGGAGCTTTCTGGAGGGTTTTTTGTTTTGTTTTGTGGGTTTTTTATTTAAAGAATTTGGTATTGTCTGAATTGTCTTAATTACCCTTGGCAAACTAGGGAATATGATCTTAAATTATTAGCTTGTTTACCACCAAATTAAATATACTCTGTTCCACTGACATTTTTATATACCCATTAATCTTGGACATAAAACCAAGGTAATTGTAACTTCAAAATATATTAATTGAAAATTTAATATTAATTTACTGTCTGGCATTTTGTATTTTATTTTCTTGAAAATTATATATAACTATATGTGTATACATATATAATGAAAGCTACCTCAGTTTACAACTTTTTTGTGAACAATTAGGAGTGTTCATTGGATAGAACACATTTTGGAGCAGAGCTTCCTTTGGAATCATATTGTGACATGATATTTAACAATTATGAACAAAACCCTACATACTGAACAAATGTTTTACGGTTTTCCATCTGAGTGACATGGGTATTTATGTGCAATGTTCATTTTAATGAGTGATCCTGTCACGAAAAATAAAAATGTGTTCATGGTTCAATAAATGTGTCTGTTGATTAACCAGAGCTGACAGATTTTAAACTCTAATGTTTTAATCCTCTGCCACTATCAATGATGCAATTTCTACTAAGCTAAATATTTAAGTTTGAAAGAAAAAATTTTGTTTACATCATCTGGAAAAAAAGCTTTATGGATTATCTTTTGCAGATTGCATCACATTAAAAATTTATATAATAAATTTGAAACCATGTAGTCCAACTACTAGTTTATATAATTCAACTTAATTTTATATTTTTATACAGGAATGCATTATACATTCTAATTAGCAGCTCAAAAAAAACCCAAAAACATTAACCTATCTTCAGGAATGCATAAACATGAAAGATACTGACACCGTCTTATCAGTGATATGTGGGAATTTGCATGCATACCAAAAATGCATGCACATAGAAATTCCTTTATGCTGATAAATCTTTTAATTTTCTTTCCAAAAAAAAACAATTTTAAACTTAAAAGTCAGGAAAGAACAAGAAAATATTTGTCTATAGTCTACCACATCACATCTGCTATTAGTAGTAAGTACACAAGTAATAGGATTTTTATTATATTGGAAATACAAATAAACCTAATCATTATAAATACAGATTTATTTGTCCTATTAGAATATAGGCACTATCATAAGGACTGGGGATGAAACTTTAAGCCCACTGAAACTGGGGAGAGCATTTACCACTTTGAAGACCTTGAAAATCAATTAAATATTCAAATCCTTTCATTTATTCCTTTCTCCATTCTAAAAAAACCCTTCGCTGTAAGGTTTATTTTACTCTTGTGAATTCTACTAAATTGCACAAGTTTCCTTCTACGATAAGGCAAGCTCATTTTTAAGCATTTGCAGTGAAAAAAGTCTTGTATTTTATTTTCTTTTCAGAGAAAAAGTAGAGTTTGGCTCTCTGACCACTGCAAGAATTCAAAAAGTCATACTTTATTTCTATTTTCTTACCATTATTACAGTAACCCAAGGTAACACCACAGATGCTACAACATTAAAAAAAGCACCCCACCTACTTCTTTTTAATACTGTACTTCTGGCTAAAGAGCGTTAAAATGTTCCTGTATTTTATTAAGCTCTCTCATCACTTAATAGGGTAAACGTTATTCAGACTTTCATATTCATATTCTAGGCTTCATAAACATGTTCAGATTAACAAAATAAACAACAATATAAAAAGCATGTACATTTTTAAAGAAAAAAGAAAAGGTATTTTTAAATATTCAGGAAAAGGCTTCTCAGGATCTCTAGAAGCTATCTAAAAATATATGTAATTCAAAAATGAGTGATTATAGCTACCTATGTTCTGTCAATACTCAAAGTTCCCACTCAGGAACGGAGCTTCTTTCAGCTGTGAGCTGTGTTCTGTACCAGCACAGAAAAGCAATGTTGTGTCTACACTGAAGGGCTATTATTTTTTTCTTAGCACTTGAGGTAGGTAACTCAGTGCTTACATTACATGCTTACCTTTCAGTTGAGAAAATATTTTGAAGAGTTGATTTCATGAATAGAAAGATGCAGAGACAGTTATGAAAAAGTAAGATTCACAGAGCAGTTAATCTTACTCTGCTTATTAAATAAACCTTCAACTAAATATCAGTCAACTAAATGGGTATAGAAATGAACAACCTCTTTTCACCTGGCAAATTTATTTTCTGAGGCAAACATTTCCAGTGATTGTTTTCTCTGTTTAAAAATCTAATTTTGCAATTTTTGTTTTTACTGCAGCATGTATAAGAACTATAAAACCTACCAGAGATCTATCTAGTACAAGAAAAAAACCCTGCTTTTAAGGCTCATTAAGTAATATTTCAAAGACTGACAGTCCTGCTCAGAAGGTGAACTGAATAATGCTGTTTACGTTAATCTCCATCAATTTTTTTTTTACCTCGGAAGTATTAAAAAAAAGACATACAATTTGTTCAGCTACCTATATTTGTATATGTATTTGTATAGCTACCTATATTTGCAACCAGTGTGGTTTTAAGTACTAATCAACTGAGTTTTTAATTGATAAAATCTGTACATTGATAGAAATCTTACTTTTGAGGAAAGATGATGAATGTCAGCTTAAGCTTCTGTATTTTTCTGACTTTGCAATTATACTGTAGTTATCCCCTTCTCGTCCTGGCAGAGTTCTGGTCTGCTATCATGTCAGATTTTCTAAAATAGTTTCCATTTTTTTCCAAAAGAGAGAAATGTCATTTATTCTAAGGCAATGTTCTATTACATTTGAACATAATTATCTAGAAGACCTGAATTGGAGCTTGTCTAAAACCCAGGTACCTGTAAACATTAACAGTACAATTTAAATCTGGAGTGTTCTGACATTTCTGATTGCCCCAGGTTTTTATACCAAAATTTATACCAAATCTGGATCAAAAAACCCCCAAAGATTTCCTGTCTGACAGCAACTATTTATTTTGGGTCAGCTTTCAAAAACAAATGAGTCATGTTGCCAAATACAGAACTTTGTTGTTTGTTTGTAAACATGCTGGGGTACCTTTCAGTTATCTTTATGTCACATCCTAATATGAACATGGAATAAAAAAATATTACTAAACTAATTAATAATAAAAAGTGAGTGTCCCTATACAAATGATTTCATAAAACATAAGGAAAACAATACAGAGACAGTGAAACATTTGTTTCCTGATATACAGTTAATGAAAATAAAAAAGAAATCTATCTATCCAGCACATGCTTCATTTAATGACTTCTTTTCATTCAAGATAAGACCAATATATCCCCAATAGAAAAAAGCATCTATGAGGGTGGGAGGGGAAGACTGAACACTTGTAAGCAGTTGTCTTTCTACCTCAGAAACCACTTCATGTTATTATTTTGCCTTTTGTCTGAAAAACAAACTATGAAAAGAATCTAATTTCTAATTCATTTATTACTAGCTAGTAATGGAATTTGGTTTACTTTTTTTTATTTACATGGATGCTCTAACCACAAATTTCTTGAATATAGGAAGGAAGGAGAAAGTTTCATCCAAGATTCTTTTTCTCCTTTCCTCTTCCCAGCACAACACCCGTTTCCAGGGCAGCTTGAAGTTCTCTTTTCCCCGACTTCTTCAAACTTTTTAGCATTTGTATTTGTTTTCAGTGAAAATGCATATCAAGAAGGCTTTTTGAGTTACCTGAAAAGGGAAGCCATTCACTCAGCTATGAAACCACAAAAAAAATAGTTCTGTTCAAGTAGGATAAGAAGAGAGAAAGCTTCAGTACAAATTGAACAGCTATGCTACTACGGTCTTGGGACAAGCCTAAAGACTGAGCTTTTGACTTGGGAATTTAACAAGTAAGTTTTCTTTGGCTTTCTTGATTTTCCTACATAGAAAATTCAAGCACCACAGTTCTACAAAACATGCAAATATATAATAATGGACAGATTTTGCTCTTGAATAGCTTCCAATCTATACTAAGTAGCCAAAGTATGGGTGAAGTTAGAATTTAGATAAACATTTATTCTTCTTAAGTAGCTCATTTTCCTCTGCAAGGAACATACGACCAGCTGAAAACCAATCTCCACGTACTCAATCATGCCTCCATTGATGGCCAAAGAACAAATAAAAGTATAGGTTTTTTTATGATAGGGGACTCTGTATTATCCCCACTTCCACCAACCTGCAGTTTAGGTACTTTGAGTTACACATATGTAATTGGTATGAATGGTCGTTCAGTAGATGTGTCTGTTAATTTGTGTAATAGCTTTCTGAGTTCATGTTTGGGCAACTGTAGTATCCTGAATCCATGCAGTTCACAGTAATTGTCTGATTTCTGAATAGGCACTTCCTTTTAATTTTAAGCCAGTTTTCTGAGATTTTAATTTTATTGTAGGCTAGTTACTGTTTTGTGAATAACATTTCTTTGTTCCTCTTTTCCATGTTCTTCATAGTTGTACATTACTATCTTACATTTTTTTCAGCTGTCTCTCTTCCAGGTCATAGTGCACTACAGTATATTTAATCTCACCTCAAATGGAAATCTTTCCAAAATTATCATCTTCATTATCCTGCTGTGTACCTTCCTTATTTTTAATTTACAACTTTTCAAGATAGCGTGGCTCATGAATTTCAAAGTACATACTGATCTTTCCTCTCTTGTTCTTGGTTCCATTTCCCTTCTGAAATTAAATAATAGTAGCTAAACACCAGGTTGACTTTTTCAGATGACTACCCATAGTGTCTCCAGGAGTGTTGATTTTTTTGGTGGGTTTTTTTTCCCCAAGTAATAATAGTGGCTAATTTAGAGACCATCATTACTACAGTGGTGGATTATCAAGCTTATTTTTGACATCAATATTACTTTTTCAACTTGAATCTCAGGAACCCTGTAAGTAGAAACCATATGCAGTTAACTAGACAACACAGATCATATATACAATTGTCAGCCTCTCACAGTCTAAAACTCATTCCTATCAGAATAACTTACCAAATAGGTTCAAAGTTATTGTAATGTAAATCAATTCCTAGGAAGTACCTGTCTGTATCACGGGGTGTGCTGGGTTGACCGTGGCTGGACACCAGGTGCCCACCAAGCCACACTATCATTCCCCCCTCCTCAGCTGGACAGGGGAGAGAAACAGATAACAAAAGACTTGTGGGTCGAGATAAGGACAGGGAGAGATCATTCACCAGTTACCGTCATGGGCAAAACAGACTCGACTTGGGGAAATTAATTTATTACCAATCAAATCAGAGTAGGATTAAGGAGAAATAAAATCAAATCTCAAAACACCTTCCTCCCACCCCTCCCTTCTTCCCAGGCTTAACTTCACTCCCGATTTTCCCTATGTCCTCCCCACCAGCGCGACCGGGGGACAGGAAATGGGGGTTGCAGTCAGTTCATCACAACTTGTCTCTGCCACTCCTTCCTCCTCAGGGGGAGGGCTCCTCACACTCTTCCCCTGCTCCAGTGTGGGGTCCCTCCCACGGGAGACAGTCCTCCACGAATTTCTCCAACATGAGTCCTTCCTACAGGCTACAGTTCTTCACAAACTGCTCCAGCGTGGGTCCCTTCCACGGGTTGCAGTCCTTCAGCAACAGACTGCTCCAGCGTGGGTCCCCCATGGGGTCAGAAGTCCTGCCAGCAAACCTGCTCCAGCGTAAGCTTCTGTCTCCACAGGGTCCCAGGTCCTGCCAGGATCCTGCTCCAGCATGGGCTCTCCATGGGGTCACAGCCTGCTCCAGTGTGGGGCCCTCCACAGGCTGCAGGTGGATATCTGCTCCACCATGGACATCCATGGGCTGCAGGGGGAGAGCCTGCCTTACCATGCTCTTCACCATGGGCTGCAGGGGAACCTCTGCTCCGGTGCCTGGAGCACCTCCTCCCCCCCTCCTTCTTCACTGACCTTGGTGTCTGCAGAGTTGTTTCTCTCACATATTCTTACTCCTCTCTCCAGCTGCAATTGCTGCTGCACAGCAACTTTTTCCCCTTCCTATGTTATCACTGCCACCATCGCTGATGGGCTTGGGCTTGGCCTTGGCCAGCAGCGGGTCCAAGTTGGAGCTGGCTGGCATTGGCTCCAACGGACACAGGGGAAGCTTCTAGCAGCTTCTCACAAAAGCCACCCCTGTAGCCCCCCCGCTACCAAAACCTTGCCATGCAAACCCAATACATGGGGTAGGGGTGGGGGGAAGGGAAAGAAGTATCATACTTAGCTACTAGCAGTCTCTGTTGGTCCTTAGGCCTAGGGCTAAAGCAGCATGAAGACTGAACCACTTTCTCAAATGTGGAGGCTGTACTTGAATTTCCTTTATTTGTATGTAGCATCTTTGCATTTATTAAAGTTCTGCTTATGTGCAATTGCACTCTATAAGGTCAGCTGAAGAATTAGCACCCGAGTGCTCTAAAATCAGGCTTAAGGGCTGCACAGCTCAGAAGAAAAAAAAAAAAATCTATTGAGCACATGTGCATTGTTTCTGCATTAGTAATAAAATATTTTAAGATTCCCCTAGTCTGATAATTTTCTAGCTTTCATAGTATTTTAACTTCACGTTAGACTAAAAATGATAAAACACCAAACAATGTTTTCATTTTTGTAAGTTCTCGGTGTCATGTCCATTTTTTTCATGATCCAGCCTTAAGGCTTTACTGTGTACCCAAGGTTTCAACACTAGCAGTATTTACTTTATCTTAGAATGAAACAGTTTTCCCCTTAGGCTTCAAAACTGTGGCAGAGAGAAACTCTCCGGTTAAAAAGATCAGAGTAGTTCTGCCTGTAATTGACCGCTTCCCTTGAAGATTACAATTCAAACACACTTTGAAAAGAGATGCCCCTGGATTTGACACAGTAAGAGAAACAGAAAATCCCTTTCCAGCACCGCAGACGGAGTCCCATTCAGGGATCCCTGACACATACAGGTTACTTCCCACCCACATTGCCTAAATTCCACCCTGCTGGGTAACACAGTCAAACATGTCTTGGTCTTTTATTTGAGCTAACTATCAGGGGGATACATAATGGAGGAATGGACATAAGGAATCTTACTTTTCTGTGTAGCCCTATTTTGCATGAAACCAGGCCTGAAACCAAGGCTTAAATAAATTGCTTTGTATTTATGAGTTCCCTTCACAACTAAGGGTCCCTCTGGTAAATCTGAAGAAAGATAATTAGAAGCACTTTTGAATGCCTCTTTTATGAAACCGATTCCTAGGAAATTAAGAATCTCAAAGCAAGGAAAACTTAATCTGAAACACATAAAGAAAAAATTACGAAGCAGCAAGGAAAAGTTATTCAAAATCAATTCAAGGAAGATTAAATAAAAAAACATGGAAAGTCAATGTCCACATTAGTGTTGTAATGATACTGTTCTAGAACAATTTAATTTAATTAAAAAAAAAAAATCTAGTCCCCAAAAGGAGTTGCTTTTAAGTGAGCAAAGTGTTAGGTTAACGTACAATTAATTTTGACAATGCCTGACACAGAACAGCCAAAGAACCACATTTGACTTAAAATAAATAATAAACTGATGTAACACAAGAAAAGCTGAATATTGAATAAAAATGATAGCTCCATGTCTGCAGTGACATCTATGCAAGCAGATGCCTGCCACAATTCTACTGATGTCAATTCTGGTCCCCAATGGCTCATGGCTCTGACAGAATGATGGAGACCAAGTTTGGCATTATCAATCCCTATCGCTCCTGTTACCTGAGCACAGAAGAAGATTGATCTAGTAAGTTTTTAACTAGGTATGGCCATAACTATGTCAATACCTAGTGACACATTTAATTCACAATAGTAAGAGATGAATTTGCCTTCTAAGTGTTTGAAATAGAAGACTTGGACACATTTTTAAATGGAGCTTAAAAGTGATCTGAATTAACCACCCAACACATTTCAGTATTGTGACTGCTGTTCTGGAAATATGTGATGTATCACTGTGCCCGTTTTGGCTGGGATAGAGTTAATTTTCTTCATAGTAGCTGGTATGGGGCTGTGTTTTGGATTTGTGCTGGAAACAGTGCTGATAATACAGGGATGTTTTCGTTACTGCTGAGCAGTGCTCACACAGAGTCAAGGCCTTTTCTGCTTCTCACCCCACCCCACCAGCGAGCAGGCTGGGGGTGCACAAGAAGTTGGGAGGGGACACAGCCGGGACAGCTGACCCCAACTGGCCACAGGGATATTCCACACCATGTGACATCATGCTCAGCATATAAAGCTGGGGGAAGAAGAAGGAAGGGGAGGACATTCAGAGTGATGGCATTTGTCTTCCCAAGTCACTGTTACGCGTGATGGAGCCCTGCTTTCCTGGGGATGGCTGAACACCTGCCTGCCCATGGGAAGCAGTGAATGAATTCCTTGCTTTGCTTTGCTTGTGTGCACAGCTTTTGCCTTACCTATTAATCTGTCTTTACCTCAACCCACGAGTTTTCTCACTTCTACCCTTCTGATTCTCTCACCCATCCCATCACGGGGGGAGCTAGCGAGCAAGCGGCTGTGTGGTGCTTAGTTGCCGTCTGGGGTTAAAATAACTTCATGATTGTCATGGTTTATTAGCTATGCAAGTTCTCTCTGATTCTGGAATATACACAGATTTGGTATTACACATTTTCTTCTGGGACAGGTGAGTTTTCATAAAGGCACAGTAATGAGGTTTTCTTTTTATCTTCCAAAAAGAATCTTTTTTCTTTATCACTTACACTGGGAAATACGGGATACAGAAAAGCCATTTAACTCAAAACAGGGAGAACACTAATACATCACAATTCCACCCAGAATTCCAATACCTTATTCACACCTGAGTTTAAAAAAAAACAAAACAAACCAAAAAACCCACAAACCACCACACACACAATTTCAATTTCTTGAAACTTCAGGGAAACCAAGTATTACACTTTATATATTCTTATAAAAAGAATAGTAAACTGTAAGTTATGAAAACTACAACACTAAAAATTATTATTAAAGAGGCTGACTAAAAAAAAAAATCACTATGTACATCAGTGTATCGTTATGTTCCCATTATATTTGATGTACTGCATGCAGCAACAAGTATAACTGCACTTAACTACTGTTCCTGTCTAGTGTGGATTTGGCTGTGTTCCTACTGTACATGTGAAAAGGTTTTTAAAAGATACTGAAAGGAAAAAGTCAAATAAGATGTACTGTATTCTATGAAAAAAACCAGCTGCACAGTTTCTCAAACAAAGCCTATTTGTGTCAGGAATCCTTTTATATTCAGTAAAATACTGTTAATAAATTCAAACCACATATCTGCAAATGGTTCAGGTCAGTCATTGTCTTGAACACCACAGACGGAATAGCATGGATGCAGTTTAACTTAAATAAGGTACCAGACTGAAACAGCAATCAAGAAATAGTCTACTGCTAACCCATCCCAGCAAGAATTCTTTCTATCCTTTTCTGCAACTCCTATGTTCCACTTTGATGGAGGGACTAACAACAGGTCAACACTAAACCATCCAAAATTAGTACTAATTTTGTAGTACTAATCTGACAGTCAAGAGAACGCAAAAAGGGGCTGCTGTCCTTATAATATCCGTAAAATGTGTGGCTTCAGTAAAAACAAACTAGCCAAATGGTATTTGAATGTAAAGTGTCATCGTACAGTGAGGAGACTCCAGGTTGGGGTTATGAAGAGCAGTCCTCCCCACTGGTTAGTTTACTGCACTGGTACTGCACTCTTACCTAAAGCTCACAGGGTCCAAAGGTTTTTCAAGGATCTCCACACATCAAAGGCTCATATTGTAAGAAGGAGAGCAGGAGGGAAAAGTAATTTCACCTCCCAACACGATGCCTACTGCAAAACCTGAAAGATCTGGTGTCACTCAATCTTACTATGCAGGATAGTTAGGACTGGGGTTTAGAAGGTCTCCTACTGAATGAACAGCAGGTTTGGTTTGGTTTTAAAGGCCTCTGTCCCAAATGTTAGTATTTTTCCTTAAAACCCTGAAATGGCTTAATATTCAAAATGAAGGAACATGTAACCTCATTCTGAAAATCCTCCTGCATGTCATTATAGTCACATAGTAAAATGTTGAGAATGAGCCCCAATTCATGAATTCACAGTCATGTAAGAAATGCTCTACTGGATCAAGCCAGTGGCTCACCTAACCCAGTTTTGTCAACAGAGTGGGACACTTCAGTGAAAGCATACCAACTTTATCTCTTCCCAGAGTTCGTTTCTCCTCTTATACTCAACTGCTCAATTAAGGATGCTAGAAGAGGTACTAGAAGGTATATCCCTGACTAGTCCTTTTTGGTACCCTTTTATACCCATTGCCCACAAATCCATCTAATCCTTTTTTGAACATGCTGGTACCATCTCCCACAAACATCCTGTGGCAGCGACTTCCAGAAGCTCACTACCCAGTGTAAAGGAAGTATTTTTCTTTCATCTGTTTTATACAGTTCTGCTCATTTCATCGGATGTCCCTAGTACTAGCATTATTTGTCAATCAGTTCTGCATTTGCCTGACCACATACATGAATTTGTAAACTTCAGTCATATCCCTCACTCTCTCCTTTTCAGACTGAAATGCTGAGGGCTCCTCTGATCTCTCTTCATTGGCAGCTGCTCCACACCCTTGATAACATTACCAGCTTTTCTCTCCATCTTCTCTAATTTCAACAAATCCTTCTTGAAATTAAGAGGACAGAACTGCACAGTGTGCTCAAGAGGATGTTGCAGGAATTTTTTAAATATAACCGCAAAACAATGCCCTGCATATTCTTGAAAAACAAACAAACAAAAAAACAACAACAAAAAACACTTTCAAAAAGGTAATCTAACTTGACTACTGTTGTCACTGATAATTGGGGACAAAAGAATTGGAGTTCATATGAACCATGTGATAGAAGAGAAGGTTACTTTAGCTAGATGGCTTTCTTGCTTCCAAGTCCTAGTGGGCTCTAAGGTTTGGGAAAAGGGAGAATACCGTTCTTATTAAAAAAACAGTAAGATTAATCTTTTTATGAAAAAATCTAAAATACAAATTTAACGTCACTTCTCTAGGAGCATGTAAACTTGAGAAAATCCTATCATTCAGAGTTATTTCAGTTCTACCAATAACGCTCAAACCAAGATGCCACATACACATTTTGCTAAAATTACAGAACATCTCCTGCACAATAAAATCCTAAAATTTAGCCTTTTTAGAATTTGTCACTTTCTGACATATGAAGAAGTTGCAGTTTTGTAATCACTGACATCTGTTTTCCATTTACTACAAGACTTGAAAGGAGAAATCTCATGCTTTATGAAGAACAGCGTTTGAAGTGGTATTATATACAACTACTTTATAAATGAAGAGTTATGGTAAAGTTCTAGAGCAAATGGCTTTCTATGTTTATTATATGCCCTAAAAAGATAATGAAGGAGATTGTATTGGGATACAATCAACATTACTGATCCTCAACATGGAATATAGCCGATAGTCATTATACTCATATGCCAATACAATCTCTATTTACCAGACAGGCATATACAGTAACGTTATCGGTTGGCTGGCTTTTTATTCTTACTTTGTGGGGTGTTTTTTTTTTCCAATCACAACTTTGTACACAAAAATTGTTAAGGCTCATAGAACTTCACAGCTGTGTTGAAGATTACTCAGCTAAGACAATGAAACAGCAAGCAAAAAATCCCAATTAACCACCACCAACAACAAAAATATCTAACACTACTTCATCAAGGCTTTCTCTTGCCTTGAAAAAGAAAAACATAGTGAGATACGGTTATGGTTTTTATTAATATGAAAAATAAAACATGGAAGTATAATAAGAAATAATTGTCCTTAGTAGTGGTATTTGATGTATCTATACAAAAGTTTCTCTACAAACGTTTACCTGGAATGGTAGGTGGATGGTAGATAGTTTGTGCAAGTGAATATTGTAATCCCATTTAAATAATTGGAACTACTCACTGCTGTAAAATTAAGCATATGCTGCAGAGATTATAAATCTATTTTGTTCTCATTCTCGTAACTACTATAAAAAAGGTTTCATTTCTATGGTGGTTGCAATCAGAAAAGTGGTACTGGGCGCCTGTTTTACTGTATTTTTTAATTCTCCACAGAGCTACAAGGTCCATCACTAGATTTTTCTTTCTTCAATTTAGGCATCACAATTCAAATGGTATATTTTGTCATCAACACCATCATCTCTGACAGGAAAATACACAAAAATGGATAAAAATAGCAAATTGTCTACTTGCTTAAATATGCCACTAAGCTATTTGGACTAATTCTTGACATGCAGAGTTTTTTTTAAAGACCATAACTTTGCGTATAAATGCATGGGTTAGGTCAGAACAGTTTGGAATAGAGGGACTATCAACACAACAGTTCATAGAATACTTTCCATGCATGGGTTCCATACATATTTCAAGTATTACTGATTATCCTTCAAGTGATAAAAGACAGCAATCACCCTTTGACAGATGGGAAACAGATAAAGATCAAGTGGCTTGTTCCAAGCCAAAGAGACAAAATTATCCTCATTTACAACATATGAAATCAGAGGGGCTTTACTAGATTAAAGCAAATCATCTTAATATAGCTGGGCTAGCTATAACTTTGTTTATTTTAATAGTTTCTATTAAATTCACAAACAATAGAACTGAACTGACTATAAAAAAAGACTCAGTGAAAACTTTACATACACAAACAGTTATTAGAAAAGTAAAATCCAAGATGAGTACTTTGTCTTCCACAAATTTGGTACTGTTTTCAGAAAGAGATGCTAAAAGAGTAGTTTATACATACATACCTTCTAGTGACTTTAAATACAGAATGTGTACCCACTTATGTCTGTGGTAACGTGACCCATGTTTATCAAAACCAGAAACTCCTGACTGTCACAGCGACAATATTAGAGCAAAACAGATTCATTCAACAGCACAAAAATGCAATGATAAGGCTCTTCATAATTTTTTTTAAAGTAGCATGAGTTCACCGTGATCTATGAGACAACTTTAAAGTTTCCAGACCACATTTTGAAGAAATTAAGAAAAACAGGTTAGACCTAAACACTTGCCTGCAAAATTCATTGATACCTGAGATTTTTCCTCTCCCCACATTAAAAATAAAAACCTGAAAATGCTACTCCATATCATACTTGGCAATGAGTACACTTAAGCATAACTGAGAACATATCCTTGAACACTGCTACAAGTTTGCATTATTTCAATAAATTTGTGACTTTCAAATTTGTATTAATATAAACACGTTGTAGTTAAACTCAGAGCAAATAGAATAGACTGCTTTCTTTTAAGCTTTCCATGCTACTCACGTGCTCTCGGTGCCTCTCATGCTGCCACATATTTATTAGAACTAGGACTGTCTGAATAGTCCGAAAGCCTTTATAACATGCCCGCTTGTCATACAGACTTTACAACTTCTACAGAGCTATTCCATGCTAAGTATCACCCAAGCACAAAAGATCAAGCTGAGCAATCGAACTGAATGGAATTCGGCCTTCTCTGGATTTGAATCCTGTATTTCCACCCAAAAAGCCAACAGCTTCTTCTCGTATGAACTCTTCCACCCTAACACACCTTCACTCCCCCTAACTTCCACATTGTCCTCCTCTCTGTTCCACCACCCGTAATCGCACCCTGAGCTGCAGCGACAGCTGCCTGCCACAGTTAATTCAAAAATACATACGTGCTGATGGTTGAATCATGTATGTGATTAGCCAGAAGGCCAAACGCAGCAGATAACTGTAACCTCTGTCTGTGGTGGCACTAATAGGAGTTCTTCCTTTCCTTCGAATTTAAGCCAGTTCACAAGGTGGTCAAAAAAATGAGCAAGGTGGGGAGGGGAAGTGACTCATAAATGGATGAATTGTATAAACTTCACTTCCAGAGCCATTGGTAGACGAGACTAAAGAAAAAAAAAAATTCAACAGAAGCAAAACAAATCTAAAAAGACTCATTAAAAGTTACAAAAAATTTCATCTGGAAAACTATAGTCTCTGACATTTTCACCTTAAGGAAGCCTGAACATTACCAAAAAAAAAAGAAAAAAAAACCCAAAACTAAAAGTGTCTGACAGCCCAAGTGTTATTAATCCATTTAGTATTTCTGCCTGTTTACTGAATCGGTCTTTATGAGCTGCAATCTGACCATAAATAATTAATTAAAAGATACTCAGAATCACGTATAAAATTATTATTACATTATGCTGGCTCCATGCAAGTAAAAAAAAAAAACACAACCAACCGAAACCCAAAACCCCACAACAGCAACTAAGCAAAGTCAGAAAAATCCTACCTCCTCCATATTTTGGGAACACCTAATTTATAGCTACTTCTCATTAAAGCAGATGCTATTAAAAGAAAAAAGAAGAAAAAAAAAAAAAAAAGCCTGTCATCTTATGAAAACCTCCATTTCAGAAAGCTAGGACTCAATTCCCAGCACAAACTCACATATAATTCAACACTAGATCAGCTTCTCAAATGTAGTTTATAGCATTATGACTAAGGGGTAGTTGAATTGATTTTCAATTCAAGTGAGAAATCAGGTTAACCTCAACCTCCCAGCAGACAAGTACATTCTAGTATAGTACGAGAAAATATCTAAAGATTTCTGTGGTTAACACAAAACCCAGTTGCTAATGTAACAAAGAGAACACTGTAAAAGTCCGTTCCGTCCAAAGAGTCTCCAAAGATCACATTTTCCAGGATGAGAGATATTGTCCTTTCCCACCTGATAACGATCCAGCTACAATATATTTGCTACTTTCAAACTGTAGTACTGTAATTTAGAGAAACTGGAAACAATGCAGTTACTTCTGACTTCTCACAGTACAACCACCTCCATCCTTGACGGGTTACCTCAACAGAATCACAACACACTGGTCTGACTCTCAGACAGTGTAGCGTCCTCATTAGCATCATCAACAAGGCCACAAATGTGTCACGCCCTAACTATGATTTAATTTCCCTTCTTGATCTTTCTCTAGGACTCAGCCAACCAACAACTAAAAGGATGAAAGCCAAAGCACACAAAATATTGAGCAACATGTAGGAAACACTAATGTGATTGTGGTAATAAAGTGTGGCTGTGGATCAAACAATATAAATGAAACCTAATAAATGAAAATTAATTACTTTCGAAATACACTGAAGAAACTATCCTTTTGATACAACCTATCCAAAAGAGTGAAAGATTTAGAGTATATACTTTTTCCTCTTATATCCACTCAACTCTTAGGAAGAGCAGCATTGACAGTGAACGGGAACTTCAATTACAGGTCCAATTTACTTAAGAAGTGCAAGGATCACACTGAAAAATGGTAGGTATTTCTATGCAAAATTATATACACAGAATAAATGCTCTTCAATTTCATAACGGCTAGACAGACTATGAAAACCCTTTGAAGGACAGGCTATTCAAAATATTAAGGTTCAGAAAATCCAAAGTATTAGTGGGCTTTCCAATATATTATTACTATTCCTGTTATTTACCTAAGGGTTTTACTTCTCTTGAGAAAATAAAAAAGTCAGACTGTGGCTGATCCACTTAACATTTCCCATGCTGGAAGGTTAAACCTCTGCTCAGAACCAAGGTTTCCACATTGGGAAAAAAAATCAGCTAGGAAGGGGACTTGGATTATCAGTAAAGTATCTCTGCAGAATTAGCTGAATGTTTCAAAAATACATGCTTTCAGAAAATGAATTTCTGCACATAGAAGAATAAAGTAGCTGAAAAGAGTGATATTAATACGCCCTATTTTTCAGTGAAGCTATAACCACGGACCCTAACTTTAAAAGATAAAATAATTGCTGACTATTATAAAGCCTCCTAGTTTGCCTGATACAAACTAAATAAATTCAGAAATAAACATTGTCTCTTCTTATAAATCAAACAACCGATCAAAACTGTTTCTTATTATTCAATAGCAATTAAGTTTTAAGAGACTGTCCATGAATGAACAAGAGCTATACAAATGAATGCTACACTAAGTGTAAGTGTTTTAAAGTAGCATTCTGGGAAGGGTTTGATAACTACTCACTGAATAACACACAATCTGGTTCAGAGCGAGAAAATGATTTAATTATTGAGAAAACACAGTAAAGCACCACTTCTTCTAATATATATATATTCAAATGTATATTTTCTTCCTGAAACAAGTATGATCTCTACTAAAATCTAAGACAGATTCTTGAAAGAGAACATCCGCATTGTAATGTTGTCTACCACACTTTTTCTTAACATAGAAAAATACCTCCCAGTGCAAGATAGTATTTTTGACCTGAAATAGATATCTTTGAGATCACTAGAAATACTGCATTGCTGTATTCTTGGTAAGGGTTTGGGGCTTTTTTTTTTTTTTTGGCCACTGTATTAATTTTTTAATTATTTAAAATGGGTGGAAATAAGGGAAGAACTCAGAGATTGAATTTCAGAGAATATAAATACATAGGATTAATTACCTAAGTACTTTTTGCCCCCCCAAATAGTACAAACCCTAGAAATCCAGTCACAATCTGAGAAACATACTA
The DNA here is from genome assembly GCF_000699105.1 of Pygoscelis adeliae. Lineage (NCBI taxonomy): Eukaryota > Metazoa > Chordata > Aves > Sphenisciformes > Spheniscidae > Pygoscelis > Pygoscelis adeliae. The sequence goes on from NW_008824791.1 coordinate 6,975,467, forward strand.
ACCCACAAATAAAAAATAAAAAAAATTAAAAAACCAACAAAAGACACACAAACCAAAAATCCAAACAAAACAATAACAAACAAAAAACCCACCAAAAACATGATATGGAATTGAATCATATTAAAGACTTCATGTTATTTTATGGTATATTTGAATGTTGGAGATTAAATTTAGACTTTCCTGTGTTTTAATGCTTACTTAGGAGATTAACTACTTCATAAGTGTATGGTAATTACCCAAAACAACTGACAGGTACTCTCAAATTAGGGAGAAAAAAGCCTCTAACTTAGTCTTACCTGAAGAGGAAAAAATAGGTTAAGAGGCATATTGCTACACCAACACTTATTTATTAACATTCTCTGCAGGTATTATTTGCTTGTTTACACAGGAATACCTACAGCAAAGACACAAGAAAACCAGCATTTGTGGGCACTTCCATTTTCACGCATTTGTATTTGATTCCTGTTTCACAGGCTATCTGAAGTCACCACACACATTACTGATTATATATGAGCAGACATCTTATCCTTGAATTACAGGTTATAATGACAGTCGACTTATAACCTAAAATTCAAGTACAGAAACATTAATGAAACCTCACGGGAATGGACAGCTGAACACAGCATTCATTCAGAGTGTTACCTGGTGGTTTATTTCACTTTAATGTATTCTATTAGTAATCTTGGCAAATATCATCAACAGAGAGACATGTACAAGAAAACAAAATCTATTCTAAAACTCTACTTAAAAATTAAAGTTTCACCGTCTATGAAAAATTCTGAAGCATTTTTCTTCACTGCCACCTAAGAACATCCTTTACTACAAACACTGTTATTTTTAAACAAGAGGCAGGGCTTTTTGGTCTGGCCTGGATTTTGTGAGCATCTACAGCAAATATATAAAAATTGCTTCTCCTATTTGCATATACACCTATTTCATTAAGTGTATAACCAGCACTGTATGATTTTTGTGCATTCCTCTGGGATTATACAAACTTGGAAAATCTGTTTTACGGCTTTTGTTGACAGTACAACTCTATGCAAAAGCAAGTACACAAACATAGAACTGCTTGTTTCTGTGTAATTTCTCCAGTTGGCTTTGCAGGAGATCTCCTTACATTAATCCCTTAAAAGCTGCTTAGAAAAAAAAAAAAGCACCCCTCACCTTGAGTTGTTTTAGGTAAAAAGAAATACAAACTATAACTTTGTGGACTTCTACACGAGCAGCCTGATTGTTGCCCATTGAATCTCTTGCTGCGATAAGAATATTCCAGTTCAATGTTGTAAGTCAGGTCCTTAAAAACTTGGAGCTGATTTCTATTGTGAGCCATACAAGAACTGCTGTACCTTTTGAAATAGGTAGTATGCTGCTCAGCAGCAACATAGAAATGTAGCAGAAACAGGATGCCATCTCAGCCTACTGCCTTTACAACTACTTTCCAGCTAACCTTGTCTGATAATAGTTTCAACTACCTCATTTTCATCTCTGTGTGATATAGCCTGCAGGACTTTAAAAGGATAAAAAAATTACATATACTTTTTAATCAAAATGTATTTTTATCAAAATTGGTTTTGTTCAGAACAGTTTCAAAACGTTTTCTATCTTGCTAGGTTTTGAAACAATTCACTAGGACTTTTCCATTTTGCTAAAACTTTACTTTTCTATTCAACTTTTGCTGTATTTCAATCTATAACGTTTTGATTTTTCAAAACCAAATAGGAATGATCCAACAGGCAAAAAGCCTTCAATACACCCAGAATGAAATTATTAAGGTGTTATTTCTATGGTAAACAGAGCTTTTGTCCTGAATTGGAGTGAAAATTAAATAGCAGAGTTTCCTACGGAACAGTAATTATTTTCCAACTCATTGTGCTAGAAACAAACCAGGAGAAACAGTGAGTTCTTTTTATGCCCTCCTAAATCTGCCTCCCAGTCATTCATTCCTGTTATCTGCATGCCGTCTTTGACTACATTCTCTAGATTCTCTGAACCTCCCAGAAGCATCCACGTTTTACAATCCGTTTTTTGATCTGTGGCAACCTTCTTCTTAGATCTCTGCAGCTAAATGCTCCATTATTATCTTTTGTTTTCCCATCCTTAATTAGGTACATGAGACAACAATTTTGCCATCTTACAAAGTTACATGAATTGATTTTGTCTATAGCTGAAAGACTTCATGCTAAAGGAACCAAGAGAGTGAAATATCAACTGTTCCTTTACCTAAAAAAAACCCCAAACCCAAGAAACCCCAAACTACAAACAAACCACCACATGATAGAATATAGAGTATATTAAAGCTATAGCATGGAAGTTGGCACTGATGCTTACCAAACATGTCATTTTAGTTACAGGTATAATTTGCAGAGAGAAACAAGCAGTTGTCCTGCTTGTCCTCCAGAGAGAACAAAAAAAGATTAATTTCCATTAAAGGGTGCTAAACAAATGTACACACACAACAAGAACAATAAAAAAAAATCTAGACCAGATATACTGAGGATTTTTTTCAGTTCCTGGAAGAAATTGTCATTCAGTTGTTACAGCTACATAAAATAGCAGCTCTGTTCAAGCTATGTGAAGGAGTGAATATGGGCTCAAGGAGTAGAGATAAACAAATTCCTTAGCATGAAAACAGTAGCAGTGTTACATGTTGATATGCAGCGTAGCTGCTGAAGGGTAATAGAGAGCCACACTCTGTAATGTGCAGTATAGACATACTTTACAAAAAACTGCACAGTGAAGTGGAAACTTTACTTTTTTTCCAGCTCTACCTGAAATGACCTTGTGCAAGCTGTCAGTCAACCCGGGTGAATGATACATCCCAAGGCAGGAAACCTTAGTTTATAATAAGGATTGTTAACAGCAGTCTGTACAAGATCTGGGACTACTATGCGTAACCTTTACATGCAAAGTTCACTGAATTTTCCAGTAGGCTACAATGCACATTAGGAAAGGGGATGAGTCTCCCCAAAAGCATATGAATACTAGGATGTTTTTATGTCTTTGTGATAGTTATTTTGAGAATGCTTGTGTGACTCTGAAGAGTCCAGAACTGCAGTACATGCTGAAGATAGCAACACTAAACCCACAACAGATCTCATTTCAGAAGGCTATCTAGCCAAAGCATTCACATTTAAGACTTAATATTACATATAATCAGCAGTGCATTTTTCTTCAATCACACTTATAGCCCTTAATTCACTTTATGTACATTTACATTTGACACATGACTTTTTTTTAATTAAAGTCCAGAAAGGACCACCAGATCTGTCCCTCTAAACTCCTGCAGACCACAGGACATCATTTCACATAAAGAGTGTTTAATCAAGGCCAGAATGACAGAATGAACAAAAAATTTCAGTAAAAAACAAATTATACCTTCATCACAGCCAGGTCATAGAGCAGAAAAAGGCACCATCACGCACCTGTCCCCTCAGTCTGAGAACCCAGTGACCACATGGCAGCCCATCCACCTTCCCCCTTCCTCATTCTGGTTCCTTCTCTTTTCCCACCTTTACTCCCAGGTCAAATTCACTTTTAACTGGCCACCACCAGCATCGCTTTTGCTGATACTGCGTAACTTGCTGCCAGCTGTTTTCATTTTCTGCCTGTGCAGTGGACAGAAAACTTGATACTTTATACTTAACTAGTTAACATTCCTTGGATTCCCTCCAGGACTCCAAGCAAAAAAAGGCCTTCCCAAGCCTGAACAGTCTACAGTCTGATGCAGCCTGCTCATGAAACAACAGCGTGCTGTGCGTTTGTAAGCTATTACTGAGTTTCACTCCCTCCTACCTCAGGATTCTTCTCATGTGAAAATAAAAACCTAGCGCATTGCAGTCTTGTTGCCAGCCGCCATCAGAGCCGCTGGTGGCCAGAAGGGCATGAGGACACAGATCACTCCAGCCAGCACACAGACTCAGACATCCTGTGCAACACCCCTGCTTGGGAAGTAGAATTAAAAGTCCATTGGTTGCCCTAGTTCTTACAACCATAGTCTTGCACCTATGTGCAGCCATTTACAGGCATTACTTTCCCATCTTCCTTTTGAGGACATACAAGTTTAGTAATTTAGCATCTTACACTCAGACATGGAGCTTACCAGGGCTAAAGAGATTTTCATATTAACTCCACACAC
>NW_008824791.1:6979630-6980673 GCF_000699105.1 Pygoscelis adeliae
TGCTGCAGAGCCAGCCTTCCTGGCCGCAGTGGCCCACAGCTGCAAGGCAGGCAGCAGGGTGGTGAACATGCGGGGTGCAGCCTCACTCTGCTCCTGTGTCTGGGCACCCCGACCCTCTCCAGGGCTCCATTGGAAAGCCCTAGCTCTACACATAACTGCGTCTTGCAGGTTAGCTCTGAAAAGCAAGCCTACCACTGACACTTCACCACGTAGGAAAACACAGGACAGAAAGCTGATTCACCTTCCTTCTGCCTGCACATATGAGCTGTTCTTAATCCAACTAAACAAGCAGGTAGTGTTTATCTATCTGTAGTAGATCTATCTATCTCAGCATACACTGTCTTCTTTTCATCCTTCCTTTCCTTCCTTAAGGCACTGACAGCACCTAAATGCACACGTGTCTTCCATTTTCTGTATGAAGGATTTTCTTCCGGTTTTCTTAGCTCATCTCTAGTGGTAAATTGGTATTTATCACATTAAATGAAGAAAGGACACATAGTGGCTAAAATAGGAGCTTGTTGTTAGTAGATACTTTTGCTTGACACTTTGGGCAAGTCACTTCATCTCCCCCTTGTCTCAAAATCCCCACCTGGAAAATATGAACAGCAGTGGGGAATGTTTTGACTAGTGTTTATAAACAATTTGAGACTCTCAGCAGGCTTGAAGAAAAATGAAACGTGGAATTATTATTAAAGAAATAAATGTTGAAAAATGAACATCATATTCAAAATTAAAACAGATCTGATATGAAAGCATAGTATTACTTGACTTAAAAATCTCAATTTTTCTGGACTGAGATAACCACATTAAAAAAGGCAATGAGTAAGAGAAACAGCTGCAACACAACATTACTTGTGCATGTACTTGTGCTATTTACTTAATACTGTATTTATGGGGGAGGGAGGAGATCTATTTGAGAGCATTACTTTCAAGACAAAGAGAAAGGAATAAAGATGATAAGAAATGAAGGGAATTTACCTAGCCTCAGTGTTTGTTGCCCCAAATCCAAAAACTCTATCACCGCAAACTCTTCCAAAGCAGGA
>NW_008824791.1:6980685-6985052 GCF_000699105.1 Pygoscelis adeliae
AAGAGCTGGTTTTGAAAAGGTTTGCTCAGGTTATCAGACTGGACCTACACACTGACTGGAGCTCAAGGCAAGGTTAAGTCTGCTGCTTATGAATGGAACACTTCATGTTGGCTCAATGAAAGACTGCATGGGTAGTTAGGTAAATTACATTGCCATCTGTACAACAGACACATGTTTACAGATACTGAATTTTTCCTTTAAATCCATTTCTTAAGCCTTCAACAATGGAAGAGGCAACCTGTTTTTTTTCCTAGAACTCTATCCCACTTGTAAGAGATCATGGGATGGGATGGGATGAAAAAAGAATGAAATCAAGAGGCATGCTCCTTTCCTTCCATCAGTCGATGAATGTTTTACAACTCTGAGCTAAGAAACAACCCCCTCCTATTTTATTATAAACTTATACCCAGGGTTTATTAATCTGATTTCATGAATTTGGTATATGTGTTCCATAAAATGTGTGTTGAATGAGGGAACTATGCTGCTCATGTTTTCCAGTCCATTAGAACTAGCCTCTCTTTTCAACTTCTTTTTCGGAGAAAGAAAAATCTTTCAATCATGAGGTAATTTTCAAAACAATGCGCAGCACAGGAAAGACACAGGGATATGGTCTAACAGCAAATGCACAGAAACAGGACTTGACACCAGCTCTGCTAAAGTACTGCCACAGTCTTAGGTTTCCCTATTTTTACTTTAGTGTCTAACCCTATAACAAGAAAGGAACAATTTTCTAGTATGACTGTCTTGCAAATGAACTAATTAATGTTCACAAATCCTTCCCAGGAACATAAAATAACAGAATTCAATTAAGCAAATTTAAAATGCATTACCGTGTTTGCATATATTCAAACTTCTTTACATGTTTATTCACACATTTGCTACAGTGCATCTGGGGTCTTTTATAGCTTCCCAAAATCTGAATACTGAAAGATTCTAAGTCCCCTTCAAGCAAGAAATTATGTGTCATAAATTGATAATACTTAAAAATTAAAAGCAATATACTAGTACCTGTTAATTTTAACAAAGCAATAGTTTTCAATAATTACTAATTTTAGTTAATATCTATAATACTCAAGTTAAAGAATTCACTAAATCAGTCCATTATTCAAACAGACAAAAACTCAGATAGAGAACACACTAAGTTCCTAAAGCTAACAAGTGCCAAGGCTATTTGTTAATTTTTAAAAATCAAAGACTGGGAGGCGGTGGGAGGAAGGACAGTCTAACTTAGCTAGGAAATGACTTAAAAACTGCCTGGCCCACTTTTCATCAGGATAAAGAGAGCCATGAAGCGTTATTATTTCTTGTTCATTGTCATATCTAGTAGCTGTGTCACAGTGGCCAGAAGAGACAATCTGAAGCTAACAGACTGCATACACAGAACTGGAAAAACACAACTATAATATTTTATTATATTGTAAACTAAAAAAACCCAAAACACACACCACCAAAACAAAACAAAAAAAAAAAAAAAAACCCCCCCCCCCAAACCCCAACCCCCCCCCCCCCCAACTATTTTAAATGTAGATTTCCTTAGACTTGCTTTCTTTAGAATAGATTTTAGATTTTTTACTCCAAAATTGTTGGGTTGTTTTGCTTACTCACTGAATTGAAGTTCCACACACAACATTTATGTACCCTTTCAATAGCTAAAGTGGTTTGAATCAACTGTAGAAAGAAAAATTACCTTGTAGATCTGGCTTAACAAAAAAGATAATAAGGACATCCATTAGGCTTCTACCTATTTTCAGGAAATAGGAAACAAAATAGGTTTGTTTGATTGTTTTCAATGTTCTAGTACCCCAATTTATGGAGTAAAAACTTCCAAATCTCATTAGCATAGAAAATTTTATGGTGTAAGTGACAAATCCAGTATTCATGCTGAGCATTGGGTATATCTCAGTAGCTACTATTATAAGTTTCATACAGTAATAAAAAAATTTTTCTTCACCAGTCACTGAACTGAAGTAGGAATATTCTTACATATTTTCACATTTGTGGGCATTTTACAATACTAAGTATTCTCTGAATGAAGCAATATACATCCATTTATTTATGTAAAGATTATGGTCAACTATTACCAACAGAAGTAGCTGATGATGTGTTCTTCTGATTAATTTTTATTACAAATTCTCATGGGATTATGAAGTCCAATATTCACAAAAGTTTCTAAACTGGAGATGAAGAATTTCCATTTACCAGCTTTAATCTCCATTTAAAGCTGTTCTTTACTACAAGTTTTGTGCACCACCTCCTCAGCTACCTAGGAGTGTTCTTTTTCAGACACAATTAGATCACCATAAATCATATTCTGCTGGTTTAGTACTGCATACATTCCGAGTCAATGAAAATCCTCTCTCCACAATCCCTGCTTCCTTCTCCCCCCCTGCCCCCCCTCCCCCGCCTTTTTTTTTTTTTAAGTATCAACCTTTAGGCACTTCCTACATGTCGCAGCAGACCAACACAAATGTGTCTTTACGATTTTCTTTGACCACTGCATGCTTCCATGAGAAACACAGCATCACAACACCCTTTCATTTTGTTTTCAAAGAGTGCATAACAGAATGTGATGCTTCTCAGATAAATATGAATATGTTTAAGCAGTGTGTTATAATAAACTTCTTAGAATATGTTCAACAATGAAAAGTATTCTTATATATACTTTGTTTTCCCTAACTCTCTTCAAGAAAATGACACAGATTAAAATGAGAGTATAGCACACATAAAAACACTGGAACATGTAGCTAACCATGCAAAAGTGTGTACTGTTCAGGTTCATTGTACTAATTTCCTCATCATGAACTATAGCTTGTTACAGAAACAAGAATAAATTTCTAAGTGTGCCTTCCAAAACAACAAAACCCAAACCAAAACAAAAAAACCCCACCACTAAAAAACCCTCAGACCCAAACCAAAAACGCAAAAACTAAAAACCAAACTAAACCACCTCCGGCCCACGAAGTTTTGTTTTGGTTTGGTTTGGTTTTTTTTTTGTAGCTTCTGTCCAAACAAAGCCCTTTTGATAACCATTACCTTGGATTTCAGTACAATATGTGGAATATGTTTTGTAGAAGATTTTTTTTGAGTAATCTGAATAAAGTTCCTAGGCTGGGATCCTACTGGCAATGCTAGCTTTATACATCATGGACAACGAAAGTCCGACTAAGAATTGGGAGCCTGAAATGCTTCTGGTAGTACTGAAACCCAGCGCATACACTACTTAGCAAAACTGAATTGACATATTCAGCTTGGTTGTAGAAATTATTTAACTATAATGTTTATCTTTTGTCTATACTGTCTAGAGATTGCATTACAGAAGAGAGTAATTAAAAGTTACTACATACAGAGGCACAGGACTACTGAAGAATTCAAATTCTTTCTATATGAAAAAGATGGTCATAGTTGCAAGAATCTGAAAATTGTTTACATTTGCTCAGACCAAGAAGAAATTTAAAGCTTTCACCTGGGCATAAATTTAATATATTCAATTTAATGCTACTTAACAAAACTATAGGATGATTTTTATGGATTTCGGTTGTAATAATTAATTTGTAAAATCCACAAAAATAAATTAACACTTATTAAAAATCGCTTGATAGATCCTAAAGTCCCTAGAAATATCGTAAGTTCTTCTTTGTCTAGTTAGAATTATTTATCTGTAACTAAATAATATCAGCCTGAGGTCTGTAAAAGTCTTCTGTTTTTCTACAGGAGACACTGTTCTGCAGAACACTGTGAACATTTGTGAGAGGTTGATAACCAAGGAAGCTGCATACACGACTCACTTAAAACTTCCGGTGAGGCATGGTAACAGATATGAGTGATTTAACAGAGCTTCAGGAAAGCAGCTTTACCTTATGAAGAAAGTAGTGAGACTGTGGATCATTTTGCTGCCCATTTCTGGCACACCAGCTTTTAAGATATTTCTCTAAGACAAAAGCAGATAGGCATTTAATTTTTATGCTTGGCTTGCTCCCAGTGCTCTAGGGCAATCTCATCATAAACCGTATTGAGCTGTTTCAATTTTTTTTTTCTCTCCAAGCACTTAATTTTACTTTCATTTTTAAAGACATTTCTTTCAGAAGAGCTGCCTGCTGAAACAGCATGTTTTGAAGCACAACAGCAGCTGACAACCCTACCAAAACACGGCCTACAAGGTTGGTACTTGCTTTGCCTTTTGTTACTCAAAGTGCAACAAGCCTTGTAACTGTTCTTAAAGACATACCACGCAGTGTTGTTTCCAATGGTGATATGGATGTAAGAAATAAGTCTCTGAATAAAAGATAAGAGTATCTGTAAGATAAGATGATAAGAGTTGTTTTGGAGCTAAAACCAATAATTTAGGAGACTATGCATCAGACTCAAAC